>NW_024884142.1:40040113-40053696 GCF_019232065.1 Centrocercus urophasianus
TCCTTCCTTCCTTCCTTCCTTCCTTCCTTCCTTCCTTCCTTCCTTCCGTCTTTTAAAGGCATTCTGACATTAAGCTGTGATTGTAATTGCCATGTGCAAAAATATTTGTTTCGGAAAGTGTGCATTTAGAGAAGTTAAATCTGTCCTTAATTAATGGAGCTGTCTAGTCTGGGAATGGAAGATAATGTATACAAAAAGGAGTCTGATCCCATGAGGATCTGGCACTGAAAGATGGGAAAGGTGCTGGAGAATAAGGCTAGGGTGAAGACAGTGAATAGAAGAAGCTGGTGTATTACAGGGGAAACTAGGTCTGGAAATAAAATACCACATCATTTGGAGAAGGTGACAGCAAGAAAGATGTACGTGTTTTTTCTTGCGGATGGGTTGTTCTGTAAAACACTTCCCATTGCTCATTAGTGGATGAGGATTGTAAGGTAGCACCTACATCCTCTCAGAAACCTCTATACATTATTTCTAAATTGCTACCTATGGCATAGAAAAAGTCCTCCCAAAACAGGCCTGAAACTGGGAAATTCTAAAATTTCTAATCGAGGGGATTCACTTGCTTGGAGGATCTAAGTGTTTCCTGAGCAGGAAGATTTTAGGGATTTTAGGGTATTTTAGTGTTGTTTTTGTTTGTGTATTTGTTTTGTTTGTTTGCTTGCTTGTTTGACACACAGATCAATGCCTCAGACATGGTCAGCTGCCTTAGCCTGAAGAAAGAAAAGGGTCAGAGACTCTTTGCTGCCTACTGTATGATTTAATCTGAGAATAAGTCTTGATCCCATTTTCATTAATATCAGCAACAAAATCAAGAAGTGACTGATACATCAGCAGAATGTTTTGACTGCAGCAGAATCCCTGGCTTCAAGAGCAGATGTTTGGGATTGGAGAGAGATGTAAATCTATGCTATAAAAAAAGTGTTAAATTTAGGCTATATTTCAACCTGTTGGGGCAAGCGTAGTCATTAATAGATCAAAAATTAATGAAATGTTATCACTCCTGAAGATAGTCTATTAAAAATCAGAGTGAGAGATAGTTTAGCTGGTTGCTTTTCATTGTGGTTTTTTCACTGAGTCTGAAAGTGTTTTTTCTCCTTGAGTGGCCCATTGTCACATAGGAGATGTAAAGGGCATCAGATTGCATATGTTGTATGGGACTAGCTGATTCAGATTCATAATGGTCTTTGGTAACCATTATTTTAAGGAGCCATTACTTTAACTCAATAACAATTGAGCTCTCTGTTATTTATTATAATTTTCATGTATTCATTTTTGTATTCTAAAGGCTTTTCTACTTCTCTCCTTCTTCCTATTTTTTTTTTCCTACTAGAGGCACTGTGCTTATTTTCACTACCATAATTTGAAGAACTACACACCACTTGTTACAAAAATGGCAATAAAAACTTTAGCACATAATAAAAGAAAGAGAACTTGACACTGTCTGAGAAAATGCAAAAACAGCAGCAGTAGATCATAGAATCTGAGAATAAGAGAATCACACAGAGAATCATCGGGTTGGAAGGGACCCATCCTCACCACCATGGGCCCAGACCTCTCATGAGATCAGGTTACTCAAAATCCAATCTGACCTTGGATATCTCCACAGATGGGGCATCCACAGCTCCTCTCGTCAGCCTGTACCAATGCCTCACCACCCTCTTCATGAAGTATTTCTTCCTTATATCTAATTTAAGTCTACTTATCTCATTTTAAAGCAATTACCCTTTGTTCTATCACTACATGCTGTTGTAAAAGCTCTCTCTCCATCTGTACCAGTTTCAGCCCCAATTATCATAGATAAGGCTGGTAAAACTTAAAATCTTTGCTTTTCTTGGAGATGCTGTATGACTGCAACATCTTTGATCTCATTGACCCCTTTAAAACAAGTGAGATTTTGACACTCCAAAAGATTGTCTTCAAAGTGAAAAAATATGGAGAAAATTATACTGACTGGTATGAGATGGCTCCTATATACAACAGAAAAGAGCCAGGGTTGAAGCTGAAATACTGGTGTTCTAACAAAACATAAAATTAAATTGCAATTCAATATTTGATCATCAGAATTCATGCTGTTTTCTCATATGTAGATATATTCTTTAAATTGTTAAAAAATAATATAGCAAATGGCAATTGGAATACATTCTGCCTGCATTTTCAGTTTTATATTCAATTTCTAGTAATAATTCTGGTAATTAGAATATAGACAGGTTTTACTTGTTAAACATCTGATCTATCACAAAGGTACGTTTTAGGTAGTGATATCCCAGTATTGAAAACTGGTATTCTGTTACATTTGTTGTATCTCATGAATCAATCTTTTATTAATGTACAGGAGGTTGCTGAAAATTTATGACTTTATTTTATGAAAAAAAAAGAATTGTGCCCATTAAAAGCTTTATAAAAAGTAGTATGCTTGAGGATCTTAGGGGATTATACAATTTAATATATTACAAGAATAAATACAATTTTTCAGAAACCTAACCAGTATTTTTCTGTCAGGTTGGAACTTGCCATCATAATCCACTAAAAAATATGCTTCATTGAGTCAGTAAATACTGTATTTTTTGAGCTGCCTGCATATTATTGGCATTTCTGGTTTCTGCAAACCATTATATCAGAATTCCCTTCCCCCATTGTTTTTATACTGGAAAAAATCAATTCAAATCTTAGATATACAAAGCAACAAAGGTAATCTAATCTTGACACATTTCAGAATTTATACCACTTCCTTCTTTATTTTGTTGAAGCTCTGTTTTGCCAGATTATCTGCAATACCTGAGAGTTATGACAACTCTTTATAAATATACAGGAAAACATACTAAACCATAGTAGGTTGAGAGCCAGATTATTTAAAACCATAGTAAAGTGTGACTAGCATATTAAAAATTGACTTTCACGTTGGGGAAAAAACATCCCAAAATAGTATGCTTAGAATCAAGTTCAGACTTCAGATGTTCATACATGACATCTTTTAGGAGGAAAAATCTGATATACAAAGACCGAACATCAATTTTAATAGAAGATCAATGGATTAATGCATCCGGAGTTATTTGGTCATTGGCCACCCATGCTAGTTATCATTTTCACAAGTTTATGATGCTTTTACTGCTCTGTTCAGTCTAAACTAAAGTGTTTGTCCTACTGACCCATTTTCAATTCAAATAAGCACAGATAAAATAAATGCAAATATAAACATATCCTAAGATGCATAAAGGAATAACTCAGCTATATTACAATAGATTCCACATATATTTTGTTTGTTCTGTTTTGATTTACTTATTTGTTATTTTTATTTCATGGAACAATCTCAGTACATGAAGGTAGCATGAGAAGAGATAACAAATATGGCTATGTGGCTGTCAGATGGGAAAATTGTGTGAGGAGTTTGTAAATTTGGATATGGGACATGGAAAAAGAAAAAATCTTAACAATGAGGTCCATGGTTGACTAATTGAAAAGAGTCACATGAAAACAAGCCTGTGAAGAAGTAAAGATGACAATGAAGTCCCCAGAATGGGGAAAACAGAGTGAGAGAGCTGGAATAAGACATGAAGGCAGTAAAAGAAACAAGAGAGTCCATAATACTAGAGCACACTGTCATACAAAACTTGGAAATGAACCAACCATCACCATCAACCACCAAAAGCTGTGCATTTCTCTTTTATCAACAAATTTATTTGAAACTTGTTGGAAAAATACATTCCTCACTTTCCTCTGGTTCTGCTCTACACAAGGGACAAGCATCTTTTACTGTTGTCAATCCTGACATATCTAATGGCAGAAATATAACCTGTAGGTGTAGCTTTCTTACTACAGGGAATTAATTTGTTGGAATCAGGCAATTTTTTGGAACTTTTTTTGTTCTTCCTCAAAGAACAGATAAGTGATGAAGAATGGAAAAAGGGAAAAAAATAGAAAACCAAGAGAAAGAAAAGAAAGAAAAGAAAGGGATCCTTTATGACACTAAATTTTGGCTGTCATGTATTAGGCAGCAGTAAAATTGAAGTTGTCTTTTCTAGCACTATACATTTTCTCAATTCCCTACTTGTAGATATACAATGTAACAGAATCTTTAGTCATGTGATTATGTACTATTTTTTCTCCCCATCAACTTTGGAATTCTATGACCACAAAAGATGAGTCCTGCTCCACTAAGCAGCTGTGCAATATTTTCTTTTATTTTCAATTGCCTTTTGGGCAAATGAGATACTTTTAACCAAATTGTTCAAACAGTGCTAAGAAAAAGGTATTAGTTGCATCTTCTGAGGAATTTTTCTGATGCTAGACAATATGCCCTCTATATGCCTCACAAAATAATATTATCTTATTACAACATTGCTGTTATTCCAGTTGCAGAGATGGGAACTGAGACATAGCAAGTTAGAGCAGTAGAATCTGTAGATTTTGAGTGTAAAATACCTAGAATTTGTCATTTTACTCACTAAAAGATTATTGTGAGAGGTGAGGAGAGGTGAGCACTTCAACAAAAAAGATCCACACTTTCAAATATTACACTCAGAAAGATAATACTCATAATTTGCAGGAAATACATGAATAATTATTTTTTTTTGTGAGTTTTCTAGCATTGAGAAATATAAGGGCACAGTATCCTAACTTTCATATCATTATTCAAACAGCTTAGGAATGAAACATTCACTGAAATTCACCATGAAAATAAAAGCAAAGATAAAATTAATGACAACATTGTTTATAATACAACTCAGTTTATCCTTAGAGATGAGCTATCTGCACTGGAGAGGAAAGGTTCTCATCAAAATGCACCTTCATAATTTGTGTCTTAGCTACATTGGAAATGACTTATGCTTTAAACTTAGATTATAACTAAATATTAGTTTTTCCACCATCAGTAAAACCTACCTCCCAGAATAATCTGCCACTCAAAATTTGTTGAACATTTATTTTGGAGCTAAACTGGAGCTACTGTCTAGAAGCACCTGGAAATTTTCCAGATATGAACTTGACAGCTCATTTCACTTTTGCTGACACCGTATTATTTTGAGCATTTAAAATATTGTACTTACAGGAGGAGAAAAGATCCAAGCAGAACTAGGGGAGATTGAAATTGCTTCAAATTGCTATGGGCCTGCAACCTTTGCTTCTTTCTCCAACTTTTCTAACAATATGGATGCCAAAATAACCTTTCTAGTTTTCTGGTTGAGAACATCGAAGAAATGGTGAATTGGGACAATTATTCCTTTAGTGACCTCACAAAAAAATTTCTTTGCTAAACTATGCCTTCAGAGAATTTCAGCAGGACAAGATATTTTCAAATTCATTTTCCACTGAACCTGAACATCAACAACCTGAAGATTAACAATGACTGATTTATATATAAGATATATGCTCTGATAAAATCAACCACAGAGGATAAAAAATTGGTGGAACCTTTCTAAGAATCCCCAGTTGAATATTTCTGCTGTACTATTCTCTTTTTGGTTAACATATTGATGATCAGAGTACCTCTGCTTGGCCAAAACTGACTAATCTGTAATACTCCCATAACAGCCTGGTTGAGATCAGACATGCTAAGCACTCGCTTCGCACTCTTTTTCTTCATCATTTCTGTAACCACCATCACTCTCCTTTATGCTAATTTTACCAGTTCCGGTACAACCGTGCTGCCAGTGCTTCTCTAAAGTGCTTCTCTACACTTTGTCTGATCCACATGTCTATTTGAATGTACAAATCCTGATCATAATGGAGAGATATTGTAGAGATAAACTCTGTTCTCCTCTATAGAAATCAGAAAATTTGTTATGCACTCTAAGTACATTAGCTTTGCTGATGTATTTCCCTCCTTGAATTGTCAATCCATAACAAGTTCTGGATAATAGAAGTAACTGAATTTCTTTAACTCATGCTTTAAGCTTATGAAAAAGAAAAAAAAAGAAAGAAAATAACTACAAGTACTGTATATTGAATAATGTATTTCAAGAGCTGCTTGTTAATGTGATGGTTTGAATTGTTTACATTTATCTCCATATTTAACAGACATTTTTTTAACAAATTCAAACATTTGGTATCACATACATAGTTAAGTTTGTATTTTATGATACACGTAGATGGCAGAAACAGAAAGAACTAAGTGGCACCTGCATGGTGCTGCACATCATCCTTCTGGTTGCTTCACTGTATTTTGCAGACAGTGTACAAGTTAATTTTTATCTTTCAAGTCCAGTTAGGAGAATTTAATATTTGATATTGCTCAACTTTCTTTTAAGAGACACACATCACTGAATTTCAATGCATTTATTTATTTCAGAACTACATATTACTCTTCTAGAGTAATTTAGAAACATGATGCCCCTGAAATCTACGTGTGAGAAGGAAAGGAAATAGTGTAATGCATTCCATTTCTCTTCTGGCTCAGGCTCATTTCAAACAATCATATTCATAATTGGATTAGATCTACCAGGATCTCTTTTAGCAACTTCTGTGTAATCTAACTGTAAAACTGCAGTAAAATTTACTTGTGTGATGGCTAACAGACTTTTTTTATTTCCACCCAAATATCTTTATGTCTTTCTAGTGTATTCTTTTGTTTCAGCATTGATGCTTAGTGAGGCTTTTCTTCTTTATTTCATCTATCCACTGAAGCATTTATGGACTCCAATCACCTTTTGCTCTACTCTGCTCTTCTACACATATTTCCACCAAGAAAACTGTTTTACGCTCATCTTGAAAATTGAGCCTCTGCTCTTGATTTCTTCTATAGCCCTCTCTGCACTTGTTCTTAGTCAAGGTTACCTTTCCTGACCAGAAAACTCAATATTGTGTAGGCAAGGGCTAACCAGATCCAAGCATAATTATGCTAGTGCTTGTCCATCTCCCATGAATTATTTTTTGCAATACACTTTCAGTTTGCATTTGTCACTTTTATTCTGTATCGTAGTTGCAGCTCATTCATTCAGAGACTATCATATCCCATTCCTACAAAACATTTCCAGATTATATACCTCCAGCGTATTGGAGGATCTTTTCTTATTAGCTCCACTGCATAACCTTGTACTTAAATCTAGCTTTATTTCTATTAATCTCTACATTCTGATATTCTTTTCTAATCTCTTCCCTTCTAATTTCCACTTCACAGAACCAGCAAACTTTATAACTATACATCTTAAGAAGTGTCAGATCAGTAACCATAGACAAGATGACTTCTAGATCGTATTTTGAGGACCTTTGCTAGGAATCACCTTCTAACTTGATACTGCTTTCTGAAAAGCTTGTATGTTGATATTTATAAAAATATATTTGCCTATTTTAGAATTTCTCAATTAATTCTACCATTTTGCCCCCAGATTTACCAATAGTTTGCCAATTATTACTAAATCAAATATATCTGTCTGATGCCCAGATAGAAAAATCTATGACATTGTTTAGTATAAAAATAGTTGTCAAAGAACAATCTGGATAAGGAAAAATCTCATGAGAGTTCTCAAGGAAAAAAGTTTTCTCATTGTTCTTATTATAATGGAATGCTTTCACAGTTGCATTAAAAAAAAAATTTGTGGCTGCTTACATATTCAAGCAAAACACAAGTTATAATTTTGATGCTAGAACAGATAAATATAGTCTGTGAGATGTGAGGATTTTACAAAATCAAGTTCATCCTATCTAGTTCTTTATCTCAATAAGAGTAGCTGTCAGAAAAAAAATTATCTTTTGAGCTGAAATTTTTAATGACTTATTTGAAGTCAAATTCTTCCACCAAATATTATGGGTGACTCTTACTGATTTCTGTGAAATCGAGATTAACTGGATGAAATAAATCATAAGCAATACGTTTAACTTTTCAAAAAAGTGGCCAGGCCAGATCTTTTGTCATAGTGGAGAAGACTCAGGAAAAAATATAAATTTCTGCAGCTGTTTAACAGCAAGCTCAGTTTACAATTTTTCTGGTTTATTTTTTTTTTTTTTTTTTTTTTTGTTGTGTGTGTGTGTGTGTGTGTGTGTGTGTGTTTTAAGAGCTCTGTAACAGCTGTGATATAAGGAATAAATATGTCATATAAGTAGGTCATTAGAGAATCATCTACAATATACAATAATTTGTGAATATTCTCTGGAGCCTTGTAGGCAAAACTGCTATGGCAAGCAGTGACTACACAACATTCCTATAAAATCTTTTTACCAATTAATTATTCATCTCAGATTTTTTTTTTCCATAGAATGTAGAGATATGTTATCTTCTTTTCACTATGTTTTCTGCCAACATAATTCACACATCTGTATTTATTTTGTGTCTGATCATATATATATCACATAGAGTTTGAAAAAGACTATTAAAATATTCATATAAGCTGTGTAATTCGTTATGTACACAGCACCATGGAATACCGGTGTTACCAAGTGTTGAAATTGGCTTTTTAATTTTTTCCATACCTCAGAGCTTTTATAGCTTGATATACACATTTTTCACAAACAACTGTTCTTATATTAATCCCAAATAAGTGTTTTAAGTATAAATCTTGCTTATTCTTTTCAGAGAAAAACAAGATATTAAGCCAATGCCAAACAGAGTTTACAAGAATGTAGTTCAGACTTCAGACTACAAAGTGCTGTTAAGTATTATTTTCCTGAAAAGACTGGTCTCTAAACATACTTTCATGTCAGTGAAAGAGCAATAGGAGGCACGGTAGAAATATGGAGAATATTCCATCCCTGTTAATTTATTATAGTGAATTGACATAATGAAGGATGACAAATAGGTCTTTTTTGTTATTTTATCCACAAAACTCTTCTCATTAAAATGTGAATGTTTTCTGCATGACTGTCAGGAGTAACATATTTAATTACAAAAACCACACATCTTGTATTGTGAATGTAATATAAACCACAAAAGAAAACAACAGTCTAACTGCATATTTGTAAAATGATTTGATGTTGAAAGTTGATGAGTAAAATGTTGAAGGGGAATTAGATGTCTACACTTTAAGAATGAGCATATGCTCATTGAAAGAAAAGTAAAAAACATACATATAAGTGTACATATATATGTGTACGTATTTTAAAGGTAATGGTAGGTGGAAAATATTGCACTGACCTTCTCTTTTGTTCTGTCATGTAGGATTAAACTTGTTGCTGCCATTACAAATAAAAAATTAGTACACTGAAATATCCATACCTAACAACAATATAATAATAGTGTATCATGATATACGCTCTGCTTACAATAGATATATCAAGTCGTATATATTCTTCTTATAATTTATATAGGTTATTTATTGTTTTCTGTGTATACATATAAAATACAGACATATTAGTAAATAAATAGTATAATAGTATATATACAGTATATATATAAAGTATATATATATAGTATATATAGTATAATATAGTATATATAGTATATATATACTAATATAATATAGTATACTAGTATACTATATTATACTATTATACTAGTATATTATATATTATACTAGTATAATAGTATATATAGTATATATATATAGTATAATAGTATAATATAATAATAGTATAATATTTTCATACATAATTCAAATCTACACTTTATTCAGTGAAAGTAAAATGGACGTGAATTTGACCTTGTTCATTTTGATAAACAATAAAACTTCAGAATTTACAATCAAATCTGTCTAAAAGGAAGTGATGGTCACGTGCATTACTGACTCGGTAAGAACAGTAAAAACGGTTACAAGCTAATAAATTACTGCCAAAAAAGCTTTTTTTTTAATAGTGTATGCAGCCACAACTGTTTAACACCTATATTTTCTCCTCAAGCCCAATAGAAACAGATTTGAAAATGCATGCAAAAAAAACACAGTGTGGTAAAATTAAGAATTTTTCAGTTTTGTTTTCTTGATCATTACACAATTTTTGTAGTATCAACAAGTATTTGTAGATCAATCAAAAAGGAAGACGAAATTAGCATATATAATGAAACAAAACTAGCACTGAGAACTGTTAAATGTATGTAGTATCAAAAAAAAAAAAACAAAAAAAAAACCAAAAAAAACCAAAAAACAAAAAACCAAGCCCTAGTAGATTGATAAATTGAGTCTAAGATTCACTTTTGTAAGTTACTTTGAAGAAAGAAATTTTGCCAGAAGGTAAGGACCATTGCTTACTTATTATTTTTACCCAAAATTTTTTACTCTTTCATATTGCTATTAGCTGTTTGTTACCTTTTGTTTCCTCATGAAGAAAGAAAAAAGCTGCACTGCAGTGACACACAAAAAAAAACAAAAAAAAAAAAAAAGCAAAACATCCACACTATTTCCATTCTTGGAATTACAGAATGGTTTGAGCTGGAAGGGATCTAAAAAATGATGTTGTACCAACTCTGCTGCCATGCGCAGGGAGAGAAACCTTCCACTAGATCAGGTTTCTGAAAGTCTTATCCAGCCTGGCCTTGAATGCTTAAAGAGATGGGGGCATTCACAGTTTCTCTGCGTAACCCATTCCAGTGTCTCATCAGGCTAATATTGAAGAATATCTCCCTGATATTTAATCTTGCTCCAACAGAGGAAAGGGAGAGAATCATTTCCTTCAACTCTTAGTCATGTCTCTTTTGGAGACAGGATATGGTTGGCATTTGGGGCTGCAAGGATATACTGCCAGGTCATGTCAAGCTTCTCATCAACCAACACTCCAAGTCCTTTTCCACAGGTCTGCAGCTGTTCACAACCTGTTCTCCACTCACACTGTACCTATTTTGATTGCTCTGATCCAGGTACAGAATGTTGCACTTGGACTTGATGAACTTCATGAACTTCACGGCCCACATCTCAAGTCTTTCAAGGAATGCATTCCTTTTCTCTAGTGTGTTGTCAGTATTTAGTTGCAGGTCATTGTATCTGAAGTCTGCTACTCTGGCATTTTCTACTGCAAATCAAGTTAAAGACTTTTATTCCTTGTATATACAGGAGTGCAGTTAATTTTAACTACTTGGGAACAGGATTTCCAAATGCACAAACATTGGAAATGATTTATTTTAAATAATAAATGAGCCTTATCTTAATGAGCCAAGCCATTGGAAAGCTTTCTATCCATCTATATCAGATGGCACAGATGTTTATCAGCGTGGAATATTCTGCTTAAAGAAAAAAAAAGAGAGAAAAAAAACACAAAAGCCCAAATATAGTGGGACTACAGTCATTATTTTTTTCCCAGTAATTATTGTTTTTTTATTATGTTGTTCAGAGTCTTTTATTTAAAGTGCATTTTCATATCTGCCTGGGTTATTCCACATCAATGACATCATGCAGAAATCTACAAAGCTGTGGGACAGTTGGCCAGGGTCTGGCTGCTGGATAGGCTGGATGTCAGTCAGAGTGGATGAGACATTGCATTGTGGATATGTGGATATGTATATACATACAATTACAATCACATTTCTATTTCTGTTTTCCTTTCGTTTCATAGCAGATAGTTTTTATCTCAATGCAGGAGCTTTATTTTGTTTCCAGTTCTCTCCGTCATCCCTCTTGGGGTGCACTGAGCAAGCAGTTGTGTGGTGCTCAGCTGCCTGCTGAGTTCGATCACAACAGCCTTCTACAAGGCTCTATTTCAAGTGCTGACTCTTTATAGTTCTTTGTAGGATTTAAGAAGTAGTTTTCTTAGAAGTCATCAGTGCCTACATTCAGTGTATTTTGTTGTTGTTGTTTCTCTGTTTGTTTGATTGTTTGTTTGTTTTCTGGATCTAAGTACATTAAGTATTTGTACTACTGCTTAATGGCAGGAGTCTATCTGAATGGATTTAGGACTCTTTCTCTAATTCAAGGATCAAGTTCATGCCAAAAAGCCACAGAGAGCCTTTGAAGACATGCTAGTGTCTGAAGGTCAGAGAAGTCAGAGTTACAAAAACAGAGAATGGGATGATCCAACCTACCTTCAGCAGCCAGGAGACAACACTTAGGAAGATAAGTAGTCAGCTAAGGGTTACTGAATAAAGTTTACTCATAAAAGAAGCTCTTGATGACATCTCACTAGCCTTCACTAAGTGAAATAATCATTTCATTATCAGGAGTGTGATGCCCAGAGGCTTGTGAGGTTTGTGAGGCTTAGAGGATAACTTGCTAACAGGGTCGGGTGCTGAATGGCTGAACTGAAGCATCATAGCAGCCGGGTTTATTTTACAGCTCACCAAGGCACTGTTCAGCTGGGAAAGGCCTTTGGAGAACACCTAAGATAAATTTTGCACTTAGATCTCCATAACAAAAGGGTGGGTTTATCCCCACTGTTTTTCAACAAGCTAACAACTAATCACAAATGGCTTTATTTTGTGTAAATAAAATAAATAATGAAAAGTTTTCACTCAGTGGCATATTCCACTAAAGTAATATATATTATGCTTAGATAGAAATTCCAGAAAGCTGTTGACAGCCTTGAATACCCAGCAACTACTTAAACCTGGGTATTGGTAAGCATGTGAACCACTACTGAGAAATTGGACAAATCAGAGAGTTCTCTCTTGCGGCCTGAACAATGATCAGCAACAGTCTCTTAAAATTATCAGCTTCTTTCATTTCAGGAGTGCTAACTTTGTTTTGTAAATATTTCTTCATGATTGTTAAAAGGGTTGATCTATTATATACACTTTATGTCATAGAATACATTTTCGTGTCTCTCCTACTTCATACCTGTTCACTCCTTCAGTGTTTAGTAATATAATAGTAAGGTGTAAGGAATACAAAAATCATGGCAGAAAGTAAATTTTTGAAACACAGTGGCAGACATAATAAATACTTGTTTTTCATATTTAGACATAGATATCTTGAAATAATATTCAGAATTCAGGTAAGGATGTAATATGACACTGGAATAAGTCTACTGCAGATTATTGCAAATGGTATTTTCGCAGCTTGTTTCCTTATGCTTTTGTCATTCTGCACTTGATTTAGAAAGAGATTCATGGAAAGTCATAATTATTTTAAGAAGGCAGCAGGGAAGAGTTCTTTCATCAGGTCTATAAATCTCCACTTACGCTCTATAGAGAACCCTGCTCTCCATGTGTACTTTAACAGTGTGAGAGGAGTATATCATAATGCCTTCAGTTGTCAGAGCTTCAGGTTTCTTTATAATATGAGTTCACAAGTGGAGACAATTTCATTGTAATAGTTCTGGCTAGAAAGAGAAAAAGATATCAATTCAGCTGGCACACAGACAGCATAGCAAGGGTATATTCTTTCCTGCATTTAAAATATGTATTGGATTGGAATGTGTAAATATGGTTTTGTGTAATCATGTAGACATATAAAAGCATGTATATGTCTATATAAATATATACACATACATACATACATATGCAGGTACAGACAACTAGGAAGAAAATAAATCTAGGACTTATGAAAAAATATGACTATTGAAAATATGAACTATTTTTGAAAAAATGTTACTAGAGGAATGAACAACGATCATTTCAGAAGGGTAAACAACTGCCTATCAGAAGAAAATACAGTTTCCAGCACATAGCAGTTTGGGCTATTGCTTTCAGTCTCCTAAGCACAATTTTACAAAAGACAAATTTTCTTTTCTTTTCTTTTCTTTTCTTTTCTTTTCTTTTCTTTTCTTTTCTTTTCTTTTCTTTTCTTTTCTTT
>NW_024884142.1:40053706-40108138 GCF_019232065.1 Centrocercus urophasianus
CTTTTCCTATTTTGCAAGGCGTTATCCTATTTTAAGTCTTACAATTCCTGAAATCAAAAGTGTAATTCTCATGGTTAAGTCATAAAATCATAGAATGAAATGAGTTTGAAGAGACCCTTAAGATCATCTAGCTCCAAACCCCAGGGAGTAGACAGGGAGAACTCGTACTAGACCAGGTTGCTCAAAACCCTATCCAGCCTAGCCTGAAATGCTTCTGGGGAGGGGACATTTTCTACTTGAAAGGCAGGCAACCTGTTGCAGTGTCTCACCACCCTCACAGTAAAGAAGTTCTTCATAATATCTAATCTACATTTACCCTCTTCCAGTTTAACACCATTTCCCCTTGTCTTCTCACTACATGCCCGTATAAAAAGCCCCTCCCCTACAGCTTTCTCCCAGCCTGTACTCATACAAGAGGTTCTCCATCCTTGTAGCCCTCCTTCAGACCTACTCCAACCAACAGCTTGATGTCTTTCTTGTGCTGAGGGCTCCAGAACTGGACTCAGTACTCCAGGTGGGGTCTTACAAGAGTAGAGGGGCAGAATCACCTCTCTTAACCTGCTGGTCATGCTTCTCTTGGTGCAACCCAGGATATGATTGGCTTTCTTGCTGCAAGCACACCTTGCTGGCTCATGTTGGATCTTTCATCAACTGACACTCCCAAATCCTTCTCCTCAGGGCTGCTCTCAAGCCATTATCTGCCCAACTGTATCTGTGCTTGGGATTGCCCAGGCCTGGATGCAGGACCTTGCATTTAGCCTTGTTGACCTTGATGAGGTCGGCATGGGCCCACTTCGCAAGTCCAACCAGGTCCCTCTGAATGGCATCCCTTCCCTCTAGCATGTCATCTGCACCACTCAGCTTGGTGTCATTTGCAAGCTCACTGAAGGTGCACTCAGTCCCACTGTCCACATTGCCTATAAAGCACTGGTCCCTGAACTGATCCCTGAGAAACATCACTTGTCACTGGTCTCCTTTTTGACACTGAGCCATTGACCACAACTCTCTGAGAGTGACTACCCAGCCAATTCCTAATCCAGTGAGTGGTCCATCAATGAAGTGCATTTTTTCTCCAGTTTGGTGACCAGGATGTTGCCTGGGACAGTGTCAAATCCTCTGCACACGTCCAGTATAGACGTAGTTTTTTTGTGGATATTAGAGGAATGTTTTCTTTGAAATTTTGGAATGCAGTGTAGATAAATGATACTAAGAAACTTTGTAGACATAGTTAATTGAGCTTTGGGAAACAGTTAAGCTAAAAGACATTTTGACTCTTCCAACCTTTTACTTTTCCCCTTTCCTGTTTTCTTTTTCCTTCCCATTTCCCTTTCCCTTTCTCTTTTCCTTTCCCTTTTCCTCTTTTTTTTTTTTTTTTTCTATTCTTCTTCATGGGTTCTTGCTGGTAAGCTTTCATCTGAAACACTTCATTTTTTACCATCCTTGTTTATGAGAGGTCTTTGAAACGAGTTTCTTGCCCCAGAAATGAATGTCTTAAAGATCTGTCTACAGATTTATTGGCTGCTTTCACATTACTGCACAGTAAATACTATGTTCTGAGTGTGGATTGAGTGAGACTGAGATAAAGTGAACATAAAACATTCAAGTGACTGGGATCTGACATTCAAACAATTTTCACACTTGATTTTTAAAAATTGGAGAGCTAAATAAAAAGTATATATACAGAAAGCTTGGGGAACTAAAAAATCTTTCAGTCAGGAAAAAAACCAGCTAAAGTGCCGATATATGTTTGTTGAGTTGTAGTCAACAGTTTTCAGAAATGTGAAAAGAATTGAGCAAGCTTTAGTGGCCTTGTAAAGAAATTTTTATTCATTCCTTGATTAGATATTTAAAATATAGCGCTCTGATCTTTTTTTTTCCTTGTTTTGCTTTGCTTTATTGTGTTACTAACAAAAATTGCAGACTTCTGTCTCATCTTTCTCTTACCATTTATCTTATCCTTTAAGCAGGAAAAACATGGATAGAATAATTATCTATTTATATTGAGTTAAAAATTTGCAAGAAAACTTAGTTAAAATCCAGTCAGTCACTATTCTTTATATTGGCTTCAACTTTGAAAAAATACTCAACAGAGATTTATTTTCAGCTTAAACCACTTACTGTTTTTGTTACCTCAATGGAATATAAACTAATAAAAACTTTGCTAAAGCAAAGCATATTTAACTTTGCAGTTTATGAAAGTATGCAATATTTTGTTTATTACAGTGCTGCATATTTAGAATGATCAGTATTGTAACAATTGTTAGAAATTTGATAAAAAATAATTGAAATATTTCTAACGATCTACTGTTGCAGGGTTTATAGATGCTGTGTATAGTACATGTATATTTAAATTAAGAAAAGGCTGTTACAAACTGTCGAAGGTATTAAGTGTGTAGACAGTCATGAAGTGGATTAATTTTGTCATTTTTCCTCTTACAGCATTCAGTAGATTTCAAAAGAAACAACTGTTATGACCCTCCTTCATGAGTGTGATGCTTTGATGCATCAAAAACCAACTGACTTATACGACATAAAATAGTAGAATATTACAATAATAGTTGGAAATTACCTAGGAGGATCATCAAATGTAACACATGGCTCTAACCAAAGATCAAACCTTGTGTTTTAGATTGTTGTCCCAGTGTTTCTTGAACTCTGGCACCCTGGAGCCATGCACATTGCCCTGGGAAGCCTGTGCCAGTGCACAACCACCCTCTGAGAACACTCTCTTCCTAATTCCCGACCTGACTCCACCCTAATGTAGTTCCATGCCGTTCCCTCAGGCCCTGGCACTGTTACCAGAGAGCAGAGCTCAGTGCTGCCCCTCCACTCCTTGTGAGGAGCCATGAAGCCTCGCCACAGCCTCCTCTGCTCTGAGCTGAACAAACCAAGGGACTTCAGCCTCTCTTCATACCTCTTGACCCGTCACCATCTTCATAGTCCTCCTTTAGGTGCTATCTAATAGTTTTATGTCCGTCTTACATTGTGTTGCCCAAACCTGCTCCCAGTTCATGAGGTATGACTGCATCAGTGCAGAGCAGAGTGGGACAGTCACTTCCCTCAACAGGTGAGCTACATTGAGTTTAATTAAAAAAAAATATTGTCACCCAACTAATACTTACTACGTCTTCCTGCATGGCACTGAGTTTGTCTGCAAAGACACTGAGTGTCCGGTAGGGAAAAGTAGAGAAAGAAAAAAGTGCTTTATTCAGCGTAGAGGAGAAATTTGTTTCGGTGAGGGCCAATTATTTTATGCAGTAGGACTTTGTTAAACAATCTTAATTAATTGTTATTGTTTCCAACAATAACTTGGTGCTACTGGTGCTAGATTTACCAACATCTGGACAAACATATGATTGCCCCAGATTTGGAGAGAGCTGGTTTTGTAAGACGTTTGCTGTTACAGTTTGACAACTCAGCATCACAAAGCCTTTTGCTTAGTTACTTCTTATCCCAGTGGGATGAAGGTGAGAAGGGGGGGGGAGGGGAAAGTAGGACTCACTCATTTATTTCATTATACGATTCTTCTAAACTGAAAATATATTTTTGTAGTAACTTTTTATGCCAGACTGCATATACTTAAATATGTAAGTGTGGATGGAAAATTCCCTGAAATTCATGACAATGCTTCATTGAAGTCACCAGTTAAATGTATGTTGCTCTGAGAGTAGTATCTCATATTTATTTCCATGAAAAATACAACTGATACAAAGAGCACAATAGCACTGTTTCATAGAGTGAATTCTCGACTATAATACATTCTTTTTCAACATGGTCACCATTAGCTATGCATTTTCATCAGCAAGAAAAGGAGCCTCCATGCTGCTCTCGTAAAAATCAGCACCGGTGCAGGTGACCCACCGTCGTTGTCACCACTGCTGAAATGCACCACCCACTGCGACGCCGTGATCACATCCACTATTGGGTCTCCATAAGCAATCAGTGAGCGTTGATGAGTGTCAGTGGGTGCAATCTTTTTCTGCGTGAAGGAATTCAGTGACACCCCTTTGCTTCACACTCAATTCCATGTCAGATGCTATTTTGCCTGATTGTCCTTCTGCTGTCCACCTGTTGCATGGCAACAAAATATAATGGAATACTGGTAGGAAAATTCAATCTCAACTGCCATACCACCACCATTTGCCTCTGATATCATCAGCCAGCATCATGAAATAGGAATTTGTGGTCCCCAGTCTTAAGACAGAAAGAATATTAGTTTTGAGATTGAAGTAATATCAGTCTTATCAGTTCTAAAAACAACAGGTAAAATCAAACTAACTCACTTGTAGGTTCTGCTATGGTCATCATTCAGATCAGAACATAGACCTTCTCATGCTCCAGACAGATAGGGCAACAAATTAATTCTTTGTTATAGCTGAAAATCTTCATTGAAACAGATCATTTGACAAAGTTAACAGAATTGCATTTGTCTAAGGACTATATACCTGTCACTTGTGCAGAACTAAGATATTTCTTTAACATCTATATGAGGATTTTCTTAATTAAAAAAGTACAAACTGATTATATATTGTATGTGTGGGTAGTAAATTATATAAACAGAAAAATCTTGTGTTTAGCCATAACAGGCTTTCAAAGCAATTTCAAAGAATCAAACATCGTATGTCATGCTTTTTTTCTTTTTTTTTTCCCCTTCGGTGACATGCCAAGCTGTTCAAGCTTGCTTTTCTTCTTTTTGGTAGTAAGATAGCTGCTACATTAGCTAGCTCTCCCATATAGATCATTTGGATAAGTTTACAGTTTGGTCCTTTCAAAATGGAATGCAGTAACTGTTAAGAGAAAGGAAGAGTGGGTTTCTAATATGAAAAATTGTCTTCTTCCTCAGATGTTACCAGTCAAGTCATGTTACATTAGACAGAGTAATAGAACATTAGCTGTGTAATGAGACATGGCTTCTAAAATTGTAAAGGAGAAAGCACATTCAGATTGGTTAGACCTGATGAAAGGAGTAGCTTGCATCTAATCTGAAATACTTGTAGATATTATGCAAACCAGCTGTCTGTAAATTCAAGATCGTTTGGAAATTGGAAGAAGTGTCAAATATGCTATCAATTTCTCAAAACATTCAGTATCTCACTTTCAGTTTCTAGATAAAACGAAGGATTTTTTTAGAAATCACAAGCTATTTTCATTTAATGCTTGACAGTTTTACTTAGATTATTTGGGCCAGAAATTCAATTGAATTAAATGAGCTTTTGTTTTATTGAAGTCAACAGAGCATCAGGCGTATAAACAATTTTAAATGCAATCTATTTTACAGAGGTGCAACTATTCTGTAATGAAGCAAATGTATTAAACTTCATGTAGCAGTTAATGACACTGATACAAAAGTAGTTTCCTTATTATGAGATGATGATTCATTGCAACTAAAATATTTCTGTTTTCATATAAATATTATCAGGAAAGAGATTCTGATTTTTGAATATTTTGATCTGTTCAAAGTAAAGTTTATTTTAGAAGAGACCTTAAAGATTGTCTACTTTCAACCCTCTAGGCATGGGCAGAGATATCTTACACAAGTCTAGGTGTCTCACAGACCCCTACAGCCTAGCTGTGAGTACTCTGAGGGTTGGGGCATCCACAGCTTCTCTGGGCAGCATTTTCCAGTGTCTCCCATTTTTATAGGGAAGAATTTCTTCTGCATATATACTCTAAGTCTACACAATTTTAGATTAAAACTGTTATCTTTTGTCCTGTCATTATACTCCCTGATAAAGAATTCTTCACCGTCCTTCAGATTGGTCCTCTTTAAGTACTGGGAGGCTGCTATCAAGTCTCCCCAGAGTCTTCTCTTCTCCAGGCTGAACAACCCCAACTCTCAGCCTTTCTCCACAGGAGAGGTTCTCCACCCCTCTGAGCATTCTCATGGCCTCCTCTAAGCTTACTCAAACCAGTTCCATGTCTTTCATATGTTGGCAGCCCCTGAGATAGGGAGTAAAATGTTTTGGATTGGAAGGGACTCTAGATAATCTAGTTCCAACCCCCTTGCCATAGGCAGGGCACCTCCCACTAGACCAGGTTGTTCAAAGCCTCATCCAGGCTGACCTTGAGTGCTTTCAGGGAGAGGGCATTCACAACTTCACTGAACAATCTGTTTCAGTCTCTCACAACCCTCACAATAAAGAAGTTCTTTCTAGTATTTCGTCTAAATCTACCCTCTTGCAGTTTAAAGTCATTTCTCCTTATCCTGTTGCTACCTACCCTCATGAAAAGTCCCTCTCCTGCTTTTCTATAGGCCCCCTTCAAGTACTGGAAAGCTGAAGTAATGTTTCGTCAGAGCTTACTCTTCTCCAAGCTGAAGAGCCCCAGCTCTATCAGCCTGTCCTTGCAGGGACAGTCTTTCAGCCCTCTGATCATCGAGGCTTTCCTCTAAAGCTGTGCCAACAACTCCATGTCCTTCTTGTCTTGGGGGCTCCAGAACTGGACACACTGGACACACTGAATACCTACAACCTTGTGGGCATCTTGAGCTTTGAACTTCAAGGTATATGGTCTGGTCTCTAACCAGTGAGTTGCCAAATATTTTGAGGCATGCCAGGTTCTCTCTTCTGTCCCCTGACCAATTTCAAATGGCATTACTCTTCTTTATTCTCTCAACTACTAGTAAACAAGAACAAAATTCAGATGATTTTAGGTTTTTGTGTGCTATAACTTTGATTTTCAACCATATCTTGTAGCAAATCAAACCAGGTGTTTCAAAATCTGAATATCACTACTATTTTGTCTCTGCAGACTTAATAGCTGTCACAGACATCCCTTCATCTTGCATGAAACCTCTAGAATTATATCACACTCATAAATTGCATTTTATGTCTGGATAGTGAGAACAAAATGGTTGGCATCTCATAATGGATCCTTAAAATTCAGGGCTTTACTACCATGTTTATGTTTTGTCTATGTTAAATAGCACAGACAGAATAAATGATGAAAATAACTCCAGAAGTGGAAATGTGAGATTAATTTTCTCAGTAAAAAGAATGTTGATGAAATAAATGCTTACATACATGGAAATGCACATCTAGAGAAAGCCAGGAGATGTAATCTTCTAATTTTACTAAATCAATCAGCACATTCTGTCTCTTAATATTGAGAAAAGTGTTTCTACATTAAATTACTCCAGTTTATTCAGAATACTGCCATTTTATTAAGATACATGTGTTAGGCAAAACTTTGTTAGAAGTCACTAAGAACAGTCAGTCTCAAAAACAACAACTTACATTTGGAAGAGGGGAAAAAAAATAATAAGATGATTGATTTTCCAGTGCTGATTGAAGTTAAATATTTGGAAAGAAAACTGAACAGACTGAGTCTATGAACTGTTATGAATGTAGTTTTTGCTAAAGTTTATCATTTATTATTACTTTGCAATTACAATCTCATATTTCTATACCAACTACAATTTAACATCAGTGTAGACGAATTGCTAATACTTGGCTTCCTCTGAACAGAAAATGCCAAATGGCTGAGCTGAGTCATATTGTCAAGCAATGAACAAGTTTTTAGCCTTTCTGCCTATATTCGCATCTTGGGAATCACAATGCAGAGTTCTCACATGGTATCTTAAAAGGGCACCCCCTTATGACTGTACTTTTTCCTAGAAAAGCTTTTTATTTAAATTGAAGATGTCTCTGCTTAACTTACATTTTTAAAAACAATGAAGTCCTTTGTGTTCTTATTAGACGGAATCTAAGCACAAAATTCTCTCATTCACGCTACTGTATATATCTTTCATTTGAAGAGTCCAGAATCTTTATTATATTTTTGGTGGTGATTTCAGAAAAATATTCTGATGCCTTAAAACTGCCAAAATTTCCATGTTTTACACATGCAGCTGAAAGTAGAGCGAAAGAGGTAAAAAATGAGAGGAGAAATTCGCATATAGCCTCTAGATTCTGGTGTAAAGTTCTGCACCCACAGATCTACATACTTTGTACTGATAAAATGGATCTCTGCCCAAATTCTAGCACTTTTTCTTTTTTACTTTTTTTTTTTTTTTTTTTTTTTTTTTTTTTTTTTTTTAAGGGTTCCCCATAGAAACCCTATTTTTAATAGAAACTTGTGCAGGAAAGAGATCTAGAAGAAGGACTAACCATCAAGCCATGTTTTTAACATAGATACTACAGTTGTAAGTAGAGTTTTGTCTCCAAAAGATAATTACAGCAGATTACCTGCATGCCTGACCTTAGTTCCAGCAAGATAATTTGTTGACTCCTCAATATGGATTTAATAATGAAAAACATTTATGTATATAAAAGCAGAATTTGGAATTCTGCCAGCTCATTATGGGCTAGAAGGAAACCCATTATAGACCTCATTAGAAAGTTATCTTGCCTAGCCTACTGGCTTAATGATGTTAACCAGAAATTGGATAACTCTGATATCCAGATTAAGTGAGAGTTGAACACAACTGTCACTAGTAGATAAATAATTAAATAAATATAGATAGATGATGGGGGGAAAAGAAAAAAAGAGCAAGAATTCCGAAATTAGTAAGCTATGTAGTTTCAAAATTTCTCTTCCATCTGAAACCATGTTATTATTGTTATTATTATTATTTTGCTTTTGAAAAATGCACAGATAAATGTATGCACATTTTAACTGCAGGGGATTCCGCTGTAGGATTACTACTGAAATATACAGTGATTTTTGTGGAAATGTAACGTCTCACAAATCATTATGCAATCTGCAGATAGAAAGTCTTTCTCACTGCAGGAAATAAAACAAAATGAAAACAAATATAAAAAAGTAGACTACATAATTGAAGTTCTTCTTCGTTATTCTGACATTAGTTAGCCTCAGGCTTTAGAATCTGATCAATTGCAATGAATTGTTAAGATTATAGTTGGACCAAGAAGATAACACCTCGTTGTACTTCATCTTTTTCAAGATTTTAACAAAATAACATCTGCTATCATAGACTGTGGATGATTTAATTTTTAAACACTTGTTCCCAACCTTTAATTTTCTGCAAAACAACCACATAAATTATTAATTTCTCTATATCTCCTCAAGACAAGTTAGAGTTAAGGCCCTTCATAAATATTTAAGATTTTTACTGCAAAATAAACAAAAACTTTAATTTCAATTTTAATTGCAATTCCCAACAACCAGCAACAGTATCATCAGTAACACAGAGAGAAACATTTTATGTAGATCTACTCCACACTGAAAGAACATTTTTCATAAAAGGAGGTGGTCTTTTAGCTTATGGAAATTCAATGTGCTATGCACCAAATTAACAAAAGACAGATTTTTTAATTTAATTTAATTTAATTTTACTTTTTTGTAAGAGCGAATAAGAGAGTCCCATGATCATATCTAATCCCAACTTGACTTGAAAGGCTTTCTCCTGTTTTCCAGGAGCACAAAGTGCAGCATACCATTATACCTGTGCATATTCATCTGCAGGAAGACATCTGTCAGCATTAATGCAGTATAATCTCCAGGCCCATATATACTTGTTAACTCTGGCACGGGGTCTGAAAAATAGAAGCAATCTCAAACTTCGGAGCTAGCCCAGCATAACCCCAGTTGCCACATCCTTCCTTTGTACCAAAGGAATTGTTCTAATAACTATCACTGCAGATCACTGCAGATACTGTAACTCACCACTCACCAGAACAATCCACGTCTTACAAATACAACAGCTTTCTGTACTCTTTGGAGTGGTATAGAGATCACAAAAGCAAATTAAGTTCTTGGTTCTGTGAATGAAAACAACCTTAATTTAAGTCTATTTATAAAGCTTTTTCTCTTTGCAAAGTATGCTTTTCCACCAAATTTGAAAGGATTTTTTCCCTGTGTTGCACTGAGAAAAATATTCTGGAATATATAATACATGAAAGATTTCATGTTTTAGTATTGATCTATGATTGACCTACTAATTTGAAACTTGTTAAATGAATTACATATTTAAGAAAAAAATGTAATATTTAGAAATGGTGTTTTTTTTAAGATAAAATCAAATAATTGATTTTGATGGTTCGGGTAACAGATTTCTCCATTTAAGAATGAATTTTATGGAGATAATAAGAAAAGTTTCAGTCATTATTTTAAAGGAAAGAAAATTAAAAGTTTTTGCCATAAAATGCAAAAAACTTTAGTGCCAGCTTCTTCAGTTTTCTTCTAGGAAGGTAGTAAAAATTATTTCTCTAAAAATTAAAAGTTAAGATTCACAGCTTATGTATGTAACAGTGGAGAAATCAAAACGTTCTTCACTGTTTAGAACAGCTCCAACTATAATGAATTTTGCTCTTTGCTTTCTCTTTCAGCCCCACAGAGAGCATTTTTGTCATTGTTCCTGAGACATGAACTTATTGGATCTGACTGTGCTTTCATCTTCCTGGTGCTATCCAGAAGTCATTCCAGTGGAAGTATACAAAATACAGGGATGTGAGAGTGGTACAAGGGCAATTTAAATTGGGCCTCTGAAAGAATTTCTCCTGCCTTGCCATATGGATATTGATTTCTCTCCCTCAGGCGGAATATAATTGCCTGCTCTAATTTAGCATTGATCTACCCACCCAAGTTTCTTAAAGTACTACACAGGCATCAGCTAAATTATTCCTAATACCACCTTTGTGAAGTAGGATAGCTATAGTTACCCACACTTAGAAAATGGTGAGAGGTGAAAAGTGAGAGGTGTCCAAACCTACGCAGTGCAACAAGGCACCAT
The DNA here is from genome assembly GCF_019232065.1 of Centrocercus urophasianus. Classification (NCBI taxonomy): domain Eukaryota; kingdom Metazoa; phylum Chordata; class Aves; order Galliformes; family Phasianidae; genus Centrocercus; species Centrocercus urophasianus. The sequence continues at coordinate 40,064,400 of NW_024884142.1, forward strand.
TAAAACAGAAGGCAAATATACTATTTCATGTGCCCTGTATAAATCATCCTGGGTTTTTGTAATGGCAAAATATTTGCTCATCCAATATTTTGTGATTCCAATGAACCACATTTGATGATTCTAAGTGTACCAGGACTTCTGTTGTTCTTATCAATATATCTATTTTTTCCTTCATGAGACCTCTAGAGATCATTGAGTTCACCCCTCTGCAAAGCAGGCCCCTACTAAGGAATAGCACCTCTTGCTGCCAAATTCAACAAATGTGGTCTTGCCACTATCTTTAAGTGTCATTTTATTGATTAGTTCAAGAGAAACCAGCCAGACTGATAATGAGGAGAAACAAGTACAAAGTATTTTGTACTCACACCCAATAGATCAGAAAAATTGCAGGTTTTAGCAACTGAGGGAGCCCAATGCTAACGCAACACAAGTTAGGTAGTTCTTTGAATCAGATAACAGTGATGAAATACTGAGTATTTGGGTAACAGACTGAACTTAGTCAGGTCTTCAATGTAATGTGTCTAGAATTCAATGAGGAAAAACAAAAAAGCCAACCAAACAAAATCCAACCTAGCGCAGTGTTACCAGGCTTGTAACTTATGTAACTGTAGGTAACCACAAATAAGTTCAAATGTAAGGTGGATATGGCTTTTACATGCTGATCCTATATTTATTTGACAGAAAAAGAAAATGATATTGATATTGGAAGGCTGTACAGTATTCACAAAACATGTTAGATATACTACATTTTGGTTTTTACACAGAGAAACCACAAGAAGGTCAATAGCATGGTTTATATCTTTTGACCTTACTTTGCTATATTGCTTGACTTGAACCATGTAAACTATTTGCATTTTTGGCCAAGAATTTCCTGTTTCAGAATCCCTTCTGGGCCCTGGATTGGCTATAAACAAATTTATAGTGTGAGCCAAGTTGCTTCAGACTTCACTGTTAACATTCAAAGAAACTAGGAATGTAAAATCTTTAGGCTGATTCTTCTGAAGCACACTTTTTAAAAGTATAGTAAATGAAGGAGATGCTTATGGATTCACTCTTCCCAGTAGATGAACTGAGGTAATGAAAATGAAGAAGTTTCCAATGTTGTTCCTTTACAAACATGCTACAAATGAAAAAATAAGAATGTTCTGTGATTTACTTTTGTTTGTTTGTATATTTGTTTTAGTAATAGGATCTAGTCTAGTAGTCTATGTAGTTTTACTCAGACAGCAGTTTGAACAGCTGGTAGTTTGTTTCTGGCTGAGGCCTTGCCATGAAGATAATAGCATAAAATGATCCAAGAGATCCAGGATAAAAGTTTTGACTCCCTCTGCAATATACCTAAATCAATGCTCCTTGCATGTTTCTTATCTATATGATAATGTACTCTTATGTAAAAAGTTTGGATTCTGACCTTTCCAAGGGATGAGCCTTGACGCAAACTCTTCTGCTTTACTCCCATTAGTCTACATGTACTTCTTGACAATATTGCATTTTGCCAGAAATATCTTTGTGGTTATGCATTTAATCCATGTTAAATGAAGGCAGAATTATGTCTACTACTAAGCAGGCAAAATATAAGCCTTTCAGTACTTATTCTGCAATTTAAGTTCTCCTGGAAACTCTCTAGAGATCCGAGATACAAAGTCATTTGCAGCAGCGTGTTCTGGTTCTCCATGGCTTCAGCATCACCCCAAATGACAAGAAAGTCTCTCCACTCCATTCTGACCTTCCTGATTATGCTGAGTCCATTTCCTTTTCTAGGGATGTGGAAATAATACTGCCTTTGTACTGATGTTTCCATCCTACTGAAAACCATAGAGCAAGTAGCCTCTAAGGCAAGGGGATTACAGAGTCAAGTTTCTGGTCTGCTCTATGATACAATACTGAACATGAATTTGCCATAGGAAAATATTCACTTCAGTTACCATTTCTCCCTTGAAAAAAAGCATATTTGGGGAACAAAAGTTAACAGTTCTCAAGAAGCACATTTTGTTTATGTGCTGTTTAAAAAGAGCACTGCATCTTTAAGAGTAATTAAGCAAGTAATGAAAATCATTGCAATTGTTAATTTTCCATTTTCAGAAGGTAAAATGTAATCTATATATGTAGCCAAATACACAAAAGGAAGCATGGATAACTTAAATGTAGCAAGAAGCAGTGCAAAATCTTCAGCTTTATGGTGTTTTCCAGGGGGCAAAGAAGATAATGGCTTCCTCTGATAAAAATTTCCTGGTCAAAGAAAAGCATTTAATAGCAGCAATACCTGAAGCCCATACTGTGTAACTTTAAGCATCACCTGAGAGGGGGAACAGCTGGACATATTCACAGGGGCTTTTTCATATCCCCAGGATATAATGTCTTCCCTGATCATGTACAAGAAATAGAAATGCTTTTCATATGCATGACTTAATATATATTTTAACTGGAAAAAGCAAGGTACTTATCAGGATAACACTGACAGGTGGCAGAGCAACTTGGATAGTAAAAGATAGATATTCTCAGCCAGCGGGTGGCAAGAGAAAATGGAATAATGCTGACTTGTGTATGCTGATCTGACTCCAATTACAGCAACCTGATTGTATGAAATAGGACAGTGGGATGACTCTTGCCACAAGTCCTTGTTTGACCAATTGGAATTCCTTGATTTTTCTTACAGTATCCTTTCAATCTCAATATAGCCATGCTTCGTGCAGCAGCATTCATAATTGCTTTCAGATGAAGAAGCTGAGAATAACACTTTTTCTTGCCCATGTGCAAAAGAACAATCATTGGATTGTGAATCATGTAGCTGCAACTAGCCTGTTCACATGAAAACAGTCATCCTGAGTCATCTTCTCTTTTTATACCATTTTCCCTTTGTCACATTTCTTTTTCACCTTATCCATGGCCTAAATAACCCCAAAATAGCTCAAAGATGATGTATCATCCTTACTACGTTAGCAGTTAAGTTTCATGTGAATTCTCCTTACACTCTTTCATTCCCAAACAAAACAGGCGCCCTGGTTAAACTGTGGTCTGATTTTTTATAATCTCGTTTTTTTTTGGAGAGGTAGAAAGTATTTCATGGTTATGAATACATGGACCCTTCTCAATTTTCTTTCTTTCCATCATACTAATTTGCAATAGAAATGTCTTAGTAAGACCTCTCACCAGCTTCACTAGCACTGTTTAACTACTATTTTCCTAAGTCAAAATAGTTAGAAATCCAAATCCACTTTGCCAGTCATTTTACATTTATAATTCTTTTATGTTGGCATGGACTACAGCAACTCATAGCCACCTGTCCATATAGGTAAAGTTTTTTTTGTATCTTTAAATTTATCAGCAATACCTGGGTACTGTGCCAGTATCAGTTGCAACAAAATAGCCGAAGTCAAATTTAAAGTTGCCTTTAACTTCATTCTTAAAGGTGTACATGCACACTTGAACTATAAGTACACAGGCACATCTTGAAAGATATACATGATCGCTAGCTTTAATCACCTCTCAATAAGCTTTGCCTTTTTTTTTTTTTTTTTTTTTTTTTTTTAACTCTCTGTATTATCTGATAATTCGTGGGTCTTGCTGTAGTTTGTATTAAGTGTGAGTTTCTATCTCACAAAATAATGTACCAGATCTCAAGGTTGGCTGTAGGACACACCATTTTAGCTAATATCACACAGGAGATCAGTTATTTCCCATTGTGATTCCCAATTGGCATCTTGCAGTGAGCTTGTTTACTGCTCTGCAGCAGAATGAATTGTCTGCTGTTAAGTACAAAAAAAAGCTGCATAAAAATAGTGTTAAGTCTCTGGCTTAAGCTGACAAATTCTAGGGAAGACTAAATTAAAGATAAAGTATCAGTACAGCACTTGTTAAGTGCAGCAATATTGCCCTGGAATGGGAAAGGGAGTCAGGGCAGGTAATAGCTTTTGTCTAACTATTACCATGACAGGCTTTTACTTGGATTCAGAATAGCAAGAGCTCTCTAAAAAGTCCTTCTTTCTTTATTTATTGTTTTCCTTTTCAGACATGAACAAAACGATGTAAATGGGTCAGTACTTTTAGGCCAGCTTATGGCACAATTATGATTTGAAATGGTTGAGTTGGAAGAATAGGATTTGTCATGAAGATGTTGACTGAGCAAACCAACAGTGCAATTATAATATTGACTCTGTGACAGAATCAGCACTTTAGGAGAACAGCGAGCCTCCTTGACTTGAGGGGATCTGGATTAACTGGTTTAAAAAGGCACTAGTCTGAAATTAGAATGCTACACAAGTAACATTAAGAAAAAGCAGTGTAATAATAATTTTGCTTTCTCTGTGCCAATAAAATCCTGAAGGACACCCAGAGAGAGAAATACAATTTGGCTATTAATCTGAAAAAAAGACAAAAACAAAAACAAAACAAAGCATGCAAAACCAAACAGAGAATATGTTCTGTACTGTGGAGAATAAGAAAAGGAGCATGTCCTTGCTTCTGAGAGAAGATAAAAGCATAAGAATAAATGTATAGATGGCAGAGGAAAAGTGCTCTTCAAGAAGAGTGGACCCAGAAGAGATGCCAAAGGAATGTTGATAAAGCTATGAAACTAGGAAAAAAGTGATTAGGAGAGTGCACTGCCTCTTTCTGAGATGGAGTCTGTCACCAAAACTCTGCTGATAACACAAAGATGTCAAAGACTTCTCTGTTTCTCACTCTGCCTTACTAGCTAGTAAGTTGGGAGAGTGCAAGAAGTTGGGAGAGGATGTGACTAAGCTGATGTCCCAGAGTAACCACAGAGATATAACATAATGTCATGCAATGAAAAGGCAGAGGAGGGGGTTTGTGGAGGATATTCTTTTCCTTGGAAACTGGCTGGGCATCCATCCACTTGCTGGAGTGGTGACATACTGCCTTTGCATAGCTTTGTTTTAAAGATTATTCTGTTTCTCTTCTTTCATTTCTCCTTCTTATACTAGACATTACTTTTAAAATCTTGATTAACTTTTCTTGCTTATACTTTTTTTTTCTTTTCCCTTTGCACTGAGCATGGAGAGTGAGTGAATAACTGTGTAGTGCTTAGCTGCTTACTGGAGTTTGTCCACAACAAGGAGAAAACCAAGAGTAGTCCTTGTTGGATAAACAACATATCTAGATATCTAGAACAACAATGATAATAACAAATAATTATATCTGGCAATATTATTTATTTTTATAATCTCTTGGCAACAAAAATCACAGAATAAATCTAATTGCATTCATATTTTTCATAACTTTCAGATCCATGGAAGGGCTAGTGTAACAAAACTGTCCCTATACCACCAGGCATCTCTTCTCCCAGTGCTGCTTCCAGGCATATAGAATCCTGTGTGGGTCAGAAGACAAATCCAGAGCAGCCTACATAAGGGAAAGAATAGTTGTAGTCTCATTCATTTGATAAAAATGGATCCTCTTATACAAAGCTAAAAGACATATTGGTGGAAAAGAAAAAGATTTGCAGAAGAGATATTTCTGCCAGTTACTATTCTAGGCTCAGATGCAAATCACCAGGCAGAGAACTCTTAAATCAGGGAAGTCACTTAGATTTATGTATGGACAGTAGAAAAAATAGCACCTTCAGACCACTAGTGCTCTAATTTACACGTGGAAATGTCTTTCTCTGTTGGCAGCTATACTCCAAAAATAGACATAATCAGCAATATAAGGTGAAGGGATTTGAATATGTATTCTAAATTTAGCTAATTGTCCTTGCTCTGTGTCACTGTGTTTATTTAGTGCTTGGATAATTGTAAGATTTTCACTATACTGGGACTGTTCCCAATAAAAATCTATCCTTGTGAAGCTGCACAACTTCTGCACAGGCTCTGTATGGAACAGTTGCTATTTTTCAGTAAGAATGTGGGTTGCAGCTGTAGAGAACAAAGTTTGGCTTCTATTTTCAAAGCCTGAGGCTCTAGTCTGCAGTCAAAGACAGCCTCTTGCTGCTTGAGTTGTGCAGTGTTTAAATAAAAGTAATCTCAGTGTTAAATTCAAGCTCTCCATGCCATAGCAATGAAAATAACACACTGTGCTTGGGAATTGCTTGCAGGGCTGGAGCCATGCTGCTGCAAGCAGGTGTGTGCATACAAATAGTAAGCAAGGGGTTAGAAGCCCTCAAAGAACACTGGACTTTTTGTGTACCCTGGAGATTAAGTGGCTCAAGAGTTCAGTCATTGTTGCAGCAATGGGTGACTAGATGTATTCATCTGCTTCCACAAATAGATCATGGGATACCACTAAGAGAATTATTCTTCATATTTTCTGGCTAATTATGCATAAGATGCTCTCAAACACAAAAGCCACTGTCACTGAACTAATTTCACCCAGTGTTACATTTACTTATCAACAGCTACTACATGTTGCTCTTATTCAAATGAATAAATCAACAAAAATTTGAAGTACTAGAAGAACACAGGAAAAGGGGAAAAAAGAGGGGAAAAAAGAATTTATCTCTGTCAATACCCTGTCGTTACCCACATGCCTTATTGCCCCTCATACACACCCTGCCCTTGGGCCTGGGCAACTCATTTCACCTCTGCCTGCAGTTGCTGCTGAGCTGTGTTTCTTTGCCTTGTCCTCATTGCATGTTGGTTGAATTTTCTGTGTTGGTGCAACCTTGGACCAGACTCACCGTCTCACATTTGTCTCATCTTCTCTGGGCTGTTGATAGCATCTGCAACTATCACCTCCCTGATCTGTTTGCCATCTCCAGGTCATATGATGGTGAGGACATGGTATGAAGATACTCAGAAAAATGTTATCTTAATTTGGGATATTTGGGTCTTCTTATTTTGATGGGAGAAATTATGTGGTAATATGCTGTATCATGCTGCTAATATTATCTGATAAATTTTGATTTATACTACTGTAATTTCACAGTTTCTATTCATTTTCAACATTCACTGTTTCGTTCTTGTGTGGAATATTCCACTCTATATTTCTTTCAAGATTATTCTAGCTGCTTTATAGTCTCATTTAACATGCAAGAGAACACTCTTCTAATCACTGATTCTACATCCTAAAATAAAACCAGGAATCCTTATGCTTACAATTAGGTTAATAAAAACTTAATTTAGAAGTTCAAAGTTTTGGTGTACTGAAATATATATCATTAGAACTCTAACATGCAACATCTGCTTACAACCTATAATGCCATCCTTTTGTAACTGAACATTCAATCCTAACTCATTATGCCTCTCCAAACAAGATGTAAGCCTGAAACCTAGGAAGAAGATTTGCTTCTGTTCACAGAGATTGATGCAATCTGTAATTAGAACCCCATACTCTTCCCAGCTGCTTCTGTTGGCACAGTCACATTTGAGAATGATGCAGTATATCTTTTATTGCTGCACTTCCTACTCCTTTCACTTGAAAGTACTAACTTGAAACTCAGCAGTGCCTGTTTCTAGCCCTTAGTATCTATATAACTGGGAAGAGATAAAAGGAACTAGAATTAGGTAATGGTGCAGAGTCAGCATCCTGTACAGAAATTCATTATTCAATGTAGGTTAAGGGTAGCTGAAGATCAGTAGCAGATGTGTGAAGGGAATAGAAGTAGAATAAATCAGAAATCTATTTGCAGAGATCTGGATTATACATCTAAAACTGAGGAATTTTTAACATGATTGTTATTACAGAATGGAGGACTGCAATTCTAGAAATCAATGACAAAGTGATTATGGCACACAAGAAACTTTCCAGGATGGTCACAGTATTGCTGGGGTTGGAAGAGACCTCTGGAGAGCATGTGGTCTAAAACCCTGCACAAAGCAAGTTTCCTACAGTAGGTTACAGGTACAGTATCCAGGTGGGTTTTGAATACCTCCAGAGAAAGAGCCTCCACAACATCTTTGCATAACATGTTCCAATGCTTTGTCATCCTGAAGGTAAAAATTTTTTTTCTCATGTTCAGATGGAACTTGTCTTCTAGTTCGTGCCTGTTGCACCTTGTTCTTTTGATAGCCATTATCACAAAGAACCTGGCCCCGCCTTCGTGGCACCTGACCTTTAAACATACATGTGTTGTTAAGATCCCCTCTTAGTTTTTTCCAGGCTGAGCAGCCCCAGGTTTCTCAGTCTTGCTTCACGTGGGAGATGCTCCAGGTCCTAACTGTCTTTATGGTCCTCCACAAGATGCTCTCCAGTAATTTCCTGTCTTTCTTGAACTAGGGAGCTCAGAACTGTACACAGTACTCCAAATGTGGCCTAGCCAGGACAGAATAGATAGTAAGGATCACCTCTGGCCACATACTTTTTAACAGCCCAAGTTCCCATTGGCTATGGGCCACAGGGTCATACTACTTGCTCGTGTCCAACCTATCGTCCACCAGGAAACCCTGGTCATTCTCTGCAGAGCTCCTTTCCAGCAGTACAACCTCTAACTTGTACTGATACATGCAGTTATTCCTCCTCAAATGTACTACTCTACACTTGCCCTTGTTGAACCTCATCAGGTTCCTCTCTACCCAACTCTTCAGACTGTCAAGGTCTCGCTGAATGGCAGCACAGCCTTCTGGTGTGTACACCACTTCTCTCAGCTTTCTATCATCAGCAAACTTGTTGAGGATTGAGGGCATTCTATCATTTTATCCAGGTAATTGATGAAGTTGATAAACAACATCAGAGCCAGTACCAACTCCTGGGAAACACCACTAACTTTAGGCCTCCAACTGGACTCTGTACAACTGATCACAACTCTCTGAGCTCTGCTGTTCAGACAGTTCTCAATCTATCTCACTGTCCACCTGTCTATCCCACACTTTCTAAGTTCACCTACAAAGATGTTACGGGAGACAGTGCCTTGTTGAAGTCAAGGTAGACAACATTCACTGTTCTCCCTTCATTTACCAAACCAGACAATACACAATGCTATAGTAAAAGGTCAAAACCAATTTTAAGATAATAAACAAAGAAATTACTTGTGTTTAGGAAATTTTTAGGTAGCTCTACGTTTGCAAAAAAATGTTAGCTGGAAACCACTCTTGTATTCTTGTTTAAACGTATTTGCTGTAAACTATAGAAGAACAAGAATGAGAAGATATTCCTTTTGCTACAGACAGAAGATTTTAAACTAGAGAAATTAATTATTTCATTTGAGGTAACTTCTAATTATCTAGAACTAGACAAATCTTTATTAAGTCACACTTATCTGTTGTTTGTTAAAAGGAAACAGAAATTATTTGATTTCAATGAGTGAGTTTCTGAGAAGGGTGGTAAAAGTGTAACATTTCTCAATAATAGGAAGGACAACAGCCAACTTCTAGAAGTTGAAATTAAGCTAATTCAAATGATGGAAAAGGACAAGTTTGTAAATGTTAATTTGTCACTGATTTTAACCTGCAGAATGACATGTATGGAAGTGGCCATTTAAGGTTCTAAAATGAAGGTTGGATGCCTTTTTGTAAGGTATGCTTTAGCCAAAAGCAAGTTAGTGAACTCACTAATTAGATGAAACTTAATATGAATGAGTTTGGAATGGAAGATTTAATTATTCCTTTTAGCTGTAAAAGCCTGTGAAGCCAACTCAGAGACTCAGTTGACCTCAATATATTTTTTTCTGTGAAGATAACTAAGAACATAAGCCTTCTTACATTACACACCAATTATTTAATTACTTCCATTTCTCAGCAAACTTTTCAGAATGATCACATGCTATCAGGACTAAACACATCTATTTTTTATTATTGAGATAACAGATTTCACACAAGAGTATAAGAGATACAGAACTGTATATGCTCAAGTGAATTACTGTGTCTGAGATCCAATCAATGTTCCACCTTCGGAATATATAAGTAGAAGTGACCTGATGGCCTTCAAGCATATGCAGTAAGTAAGAAATACATCTGTATTCTACTACGAAAAAAAGATATATTTTTGTTCAGGATGTGTTAGCAAAACAGAGTGATTGAATTTAATTTCTTGTGCAAACTGTTTTGAAAGCAACCCTGCATAATGGAATATTTTTGAGGATGGTTTAATATTTTGTCAGTTGAAAGAGCTGAGAAGGCAAAACCTTGAGTACTTTCCTTGTCAACTGATTTGAAGAACAAGAGTTAATGAAGTAGGTTTTGAAACTGTTTCAGTAAATGACTGGCTAAGATAGGTTTCCTCCACTCTGCAATGTGAAAAACTGGAACAGAAGTAAGATTCTGTAATTATCTGAGACTTTCTTTACTGGAATTCATATCTGTATACAGATATTTTCATTTCTGTTATTGTTACTGCAGAATATAAACTATGTGGATTGTTAGTGATAACAATATTTAAGAAAACAAGGGGATACAATAGTTCAAATTCCCTCTTCCTTTTCGTCTCACCAAAAATATTCATGTGCACTGTTACATTAAGTAACGCAAATTTGTCTCTGCTCCCTCTTACATCTGTATAGCCCCCTTGCCATCTGTGAGATGGTCCACTTGGGCAATGCAGAATTTATTGACATGTACCTTGCAATTAATATAAAATGGTTATTTAAACATGTAGTTCAATTTCTGTGGGGAAAAGTATAACAAGATTTTATTTTCCTGACGTTGTTTCATGCCAAAATTCTTTCAACTGTGCAGTAAAACGGAAAATATTTGTAGTGAGATAAACTTAACGGTTATTTTATAAAACAAAGACGCATTCAAATGGAAGAGCATGTCTCTCTTCTGAGTGAAGGGTTCTATTCTTCAGTAGTTTGTATTTCACAGTAATGTTAATCACAGATGTGTATGAGTGCTGAGTGAAGATTAGATCATTAACTTATTATTTGTAATATAGGGTGGTTTTTTTGTTTTGTTTTGTTTTGTTTTTGTTTGTTTATAAGGCTCTATGTGTCTTCCATTCTTACTGGACTTAGACAAATACGTAAATATTTAGGAATAGAAAAGCTGCCTTATGAGGCATTCGTTTACTGAAAGGGATGCTGACTGTAGAATCAAAAGAACCAGAGTATAATCCTGACTCTTACAACAGAATCTCTTTAATTCAGTTGATTAACAGATTTCTACATACAAAAACAATTGTGCTGCCTTTTTAATAATGCAATAAATCGTTCTGCAAATCTTAAGAAAGCTAAGATATCTTGACATATGAATAAAGTTGCAATTTAATTTTTTTTAGATAAATGATAAGCACATCATTCCAGGATTCCTGTTAACATCTAGAAGGATCTAAATAAAAAAAAATCTGTTTTATAGCTAATACATTCTTTAGGATCTCTGAGCAACCTGAATAAGTACCACAATATTTTTTTCCATTACTGATCTGATGTACAGAAAATGTTTTCCCTATAAAAACACTCATATAAATACCAATTACAAATCTTGTTCAGATGTAATTCCAAACTATCCTATTCATACTACTAATGACAAGGGATACTAAAATCATACAGTGTGCTGCAGCCTCTGATCTCTCTGCCTAGCAATTGTCAGTGTGCATGGCTGGGACTATGACTGCAGTCAGGCTGACCACTACAGTGGTTGGGTTTGCAAGTCATTATGCTCTGAGAGCCTTGAAGCAAAGTAGACCATTGAAGCAAGTGAAACAAGTGCTGCAGATCTTGCCCAAACTGGGCTTTAGTAGCTGTTACAGAGGTGGATTTGAACACAAAATGACAAAACAAGAAGTAGCCCTAATAGTAGGAGTGAGCCCTACAGCCACTAGAACTAAAATTAGAGAAGCTTAGAAGGATGGATTATGGTTCTGAATCATCCAGATAAAGGAGGTTCTCCGAAAGTAGCAACCAAAATCAACAAAGCTAAACATTTACTGAAGATTATGCTGAAAAATGAATTGGAGATAAAATCAGAATTTTTGCTTGTATAAATGATTGTTTTTTATAAACAGCTTAAAGTAAGTATTCATGTCCATCACTGACTTGACACAAATGAGGCTTGAAAAATGAATAAGTAGAAATACTTCCCTCTATGCTTGGTACTTAGTCACTTCTGGGGAAAAGTGCGAGGAAGTGAAGATTAAAGGCTTTTCAGATCTGTTCTTTAGTAAGTGGTAAGAGCTGCCAGTCAGAATTTTCAGTGTCAAAGAGTAGTAAGTCTTCCTGCATGTTACCAGATGTTCTTAATTTTTGTCAAATTAGTTACATTTAAATTTTATGCTGCTGTTCTCTCTTGTGCCACAGTTAGCATAATGAAAGAGTCTGAGGAGGGGTTAGAAAATAAACAGAAATTACTTAACGTGAAGAAATAGACAAGCGTTCATTTCTGGTTAAAGAAAGTATAAGACACTGAACACACAGTTGACCAACTTTGTGAAAAACAAGATTTGTTGACCTTCTTAACTGCTACCGATGGATATGAATGTCTTAGATTTTCTAATAGCTTTTGATTCTTACCATTAAGAATTTTATAGCAATAAATTACAAACCTGTAGTTATTAAAAAAAAAAAAATAGTGTTCAAGAAATGTTTAGAAGTTGTACTAAGGGACATGGTTTAGTAGGGAAATACTGGTGGTAGGTGGAGAGTTGGGCTAGATGATAATAGAGGTCTTTTCCAATCTTGATGCTTCTATGATTCTATGATTCTAAAGCAAGCACAAGTTTGTGGACATGGTGCAGTCATACCCTCGGATCCTGTCTGGGTTTATGTGCTAACAAGACATGAGGGAATTATGAGGCTGTTGGCAGTTTCTGAGCAAGAAACATTCACAACAGCTGCTTGTAAGCAAAGAAATGGAATCAGGATCAAGGGAGATCTCCTATTTCCTGTAGATATAAAAGAACTAATTTACTATAATGTTATTTCAATTTTATGGTGACACAACACCACTGAATAAATATCAATAGATCTTTTTTGTTATAGTTGACAGACAGGGTTCCATGATGTCTTTATCTATGTGGGATCAAGAATGTTTTATTTCTCCTTTACAGTTTATTTAAAGGTAATTAAAATTTATATCAAAACTAGTTGAAACGTACCCAAGACATTCTGTTTAGCTAATGGATGATGCAATAGAGAAACAGTAGTTTTTGACCCAAGAGTTAGTTTTCTGAAGTGGACTGTGCATTTCTTTAAGAAAATACAATAACAGTGAACATGTTTCTCAAGAACACTGTCAGGCAGAATGCAGTATATGTATGCATAAGAGTGATGCCTCTTCTTGTTGCTTCCCTTGTTGACAAGTTCTTAAGCCAGGAGAGGCAGAACATTAGAACAACTTCTGTTTGTAAAGTCTTGATTGCCTAAATGATCTACCTGTTATTAATGTCAGATAAATGTTTGCACTGTGCATTTACTTGTTTCTTCACATAGTTCACATGGTCAACTCAAAGTTACGTGATGGGAGCAACAACTACGAAGGCAGTTAAATTAATGACTCAGAAACACTCGCATGCCTGTGGCCTCTGAGTACAAATTCAAAAAGTTCCCCAAGAGATGGTCAACATGTAATGTTATTGTCTTTGCTCATAGCAGCTACCACCTCCTTCAATGTGGGCTGAGACATACAACCATGGTTGCAATTATTTGTGTTCTTGTAAAAATCTATTCAACTGCTGGTGCCCTGAATTTATCAAGTCTCAGAATCACTAGGATCACTAGCCTTCAGTGCCAAGCCCTGTTCTTTTAAACTTGTCCTGCTCCCTCACCCACGTTGATGTCTTTTTATTTTTAAATTGCAGGGGAAGTCTCACTATTCTGGGATTCTATCCCTCTTGCAGAAAATGTTCCTTCTTCTGAGAGCTAATTGTAATGCATCACTTCAGAACTTGTTGCTTTTCAGAATTTATAGAATAGCAAATGTATGTAGATTTAACATAATATGGCCTTGTAATGTGTAAGAATCAGCGTGTTACTATCAAAAAATATAAAATAATCCCCCAGTATTTACTGCAATCATGTTGAAAATTTTCCAACTAGGGAGCTATGAATGGCTCCTGTTTACCTATTCTACAAATTACTGAAAACTATTTTCCATTTATAAATGAGAAAGAAAAAGAAGACAGTCAAAAAAAATTACACAACTAAAAAAGGCCTATTGTTTTGAATCGTAAAACTGCCAAAAAGGTAAATTGCAGGTCTGAAAATGAATTTATTAAAAGAAGATGGAAGACCTATTTTTTCAAACCATCCAATAGAGGCACTAAATCAAATTCCAAATCTTCAGTAGCAGATATTAGACGTCAAGCTTACAGCTCCCACATTTGTTTCCCAATACTCACTCTGACTATAGCTTGGTTGATACTGGAAAGAAGAGGATTGCTATAATTATGATGCAGAGACATTGTCTGTGTTCTTCCTCACACTATCTATATAGTTAGTCCATGAAAACTCATCTGAGACTTAAAAATCTTCGCTAGAGGAAAATAATATTCATTAAGGCAGAAGCTGATGATAATTTACAACTGTTTTTAGGAAATCAGAGCATTTTGTCTTTACTCTTCAAAAAAATCTTTAAAAAGATATTCTTTTTGAAAAAAAGATTTTGCAGTGATTTGTCATTCTGTCTCCTAACTCCTGTAAAATCCATCTGAAAATGTTTCCTTTTAAAACTCACTGCTCTCTTGTACTTCTGTGTATGTTTCTGAAGAGTGATTTATAGGCCATATACTCTCTTACAAGTAAAAGAATTCAAAATGAAAAAGGATTACAGCAAAATACAAAGCCAACCTAAAAGGGCCAAGTTCAGGTCTCAAACTTAGATTTGGTAGATTCCTTCATGCAGTTTACAACTTGTTAGAATACAAGTGATTTCTCTTCAAAGAGGGAAATCTCTCAATTCAGGGGTCTGCATACATGATCGGAGAAGTTATTTTCTGAAATGAGTCTGCAAAAATGAAACCTCCAACTATGGTGTTCTGGTAACTACAAAACAAACAAAGCAGAAAGGAACCAAGAAGGGTCATGCAAATGATAGCTTTCTAAATTAATCAACAAATGACATTTACTCTAATGTGTTATGGGTCACTCCTGTACAGACTCTATAGACTCTTTAGCAGACTAACTTTGCAGAATGGCCAAGAGTTTTAATGTGAAGATGCCATTTGGAGAGAAGCAGGAAATTTCGAGTAACCTAATTCTGCTGCAGTATAAATAATTTATAGACAGATAATTATATCTGAAAATGCAACGAGTTTGTGAGTATCCTCAGTAGTTGTTCTAGGTATATACAATAATAATTAAATATAGATCTATCTTAGTTTTGTCTGGTCTTACTATTCTGTCTGATACTATCCTGTAAGGGTACATGTAGAATTACTCAGTTTTCGGATAGCAGACCCATGGAGATGCTCAGCAAAGGACAATGTGGATGAATGGTTCAAGGGAGACTAAACAAATCGTTAGAAGAAACATCCATTGAGGATCATTGAAGGACACTCTCTTGTTCAGGAAATACGTCCAGATGAAAAATGTTGAAGGCTAGGGAAATTTTAAAGTGAGACAATGTTTATTGGTTCTTACTTTTCTCTTATTTTCTGGATTGAATCAAAGATGGAGACAGCATAGTGGCCTGGATGACCTTGTGTTCCATTTTTCTCCTGGACATTACCAACCCAGGATACTTTCCGGAATGTACTTGCTCCAACACTCATGCTAGGTTTTGATACACTTCAACTGTTGTTTCTAGTCGTATAAACTACTAGCAACTGTTGATACATGTTTTTCTTCCCAGCAACTTTTATGAAGAAAGCCACCTCCCAGAGTAATTACTGGATGGCATTTATGAAAGAATGTGTTTTCTCTTGAGGAATTTAACATTTTTCTACTTGTGCTCTTATATTTCTTCACTGTCTTTCTTTTTTTTCTTTTTCTTTCTTTTACTTTCTTTCTTTTTCTTTCTTTTCCTTTCTTTTTCTTTTTCTTTTTTTTAAATTTTTTAATTTGAATAAAGGAATAGAGATTGAAACAGATTGAAGGAGTGACTCTCCTTTAGGAGGCTAAGCTATTACACATCCTGTGTTGCAAAGAACAGCTGTGCTCTTTCTTCTCACTTTCCTCTGTGTCCACAGAACAGGTGAAACTGAAAACAGGAGAGAAGACAGAGTACTGCATTAGTGCTATCAGGAATCACCTACATTTTAGTAAGAGAATTGAGTTAGGTTGGTTCAGGATTGAGAGAATATCAGTTTCTGAGATGTGAGTGAAGCATGTAAAAAAAAATAATAAATAAAATATAAAAGGCCAAGGGTTATCGACTTGACTATGGAGTTATAAGAATATAGAAAGTTATTTAATGTCTTTAGAAAAATAGTTGGGAGCACTGTATGGTTCAGCTTATGATGATTTCTGACCAGAATACAAAGCTGGACTGTGGTTTACAACTATCATCAAATTTATTTATAGTTTTTGATATTTACTATGAACATAGCTGAAGCACATTTTCATTTAGAACTTCAGATCAGCCAGTGTTGTGGTGTACTGGTCAGAGTTGATGGTTTGTCTGTCTTTCAGGAAATCCAGAAGGATCATCACTTTCCTACCTCAAAAGACCATGCACAATATTTTATTTGCTGAGGGCTGCATCTTGAACTTTTTATTCGATGGGGAATTAACCTGTTGACACTACATGGACTGCCATTTTGCTTCCAGATTGTAGTGTTGTCAGCACATCTCATCACCAGTAGTGATGTAATCCAGGAAACAATCACCTTCAGCCTTGTTTTCCTTCAATAGATTCCGACAGACTTGTATACATTTTTCCTGTGTGAGCAAGATAAGAGCAATCTCAGCATATAGATGCTTATTTCTTTATGGAGACTATAAAGGAAATCAGACTTAGATGTAAAAATCTACTTTAGGTCAGATGAATCCTGTGCAGAGTACCTGACACAGCAGAACAATGAAGGATATTTTACCCCTGATTTGCTACAGGACTTCCTCTGAGCAATATCTAATGCCTGGATTTTCTACAGTAGAAAAAGTAATACTAATGTTTCACTGCCTAATTTTTTTTCCTAATATTCTTTAGTGTTTCTTTTATGTTCTCGCTATGAATATATATAATGTATCTGAATTTAATTCCTTCATACTCAATTAAAATATTACTTAATCATTAGGAGATTTCAGCAAAATAATTCATTAACTTTTTCCATCACAAACTTCTTTGAAGAAAGTCTAAAGGCTTTTCTTGTGTGTTCTGAAAACAATGAGCTCTGAAGATAGGTATCATATGGAATATGGAATATTCCTTATAAACATTCCTAAATTGAAAACAGAGCAGCCTCTGGAGAGTTTGATTTTCTCAAAACAGGTAAAGTATTAAATGTACAGTCCCACTCCTGTGTGATTAATTGTATCCCAAGTTGCATGAGACAAGCATTCTGAGCTTGCAAAAATATGAAAACCAGCATTCAGCACAAATACACTCAAAAATATGTATGAAAAATAAATTGGCATCTCTCCAAATTTCACATGTTGGAGAGAGAAATGAAACTGTATACATTTACTTCCAAAAACTAAGATCATATATGAAACAACAAGATAGATGTGAACAATGCCTACCTGTTTCTTCTTGCATTTTATATGAGGTGCTGCATTGCTATGTGACCTGAAGGAGTTGTTGCAACACAGAAATAATGCCAACACAGCAAACTATGTCTAATTTCTTATGCAGGAACATAACACTCCTTAAAAGGTAATATCCATGCTAATTGCCATTGTTATATTTGACAAGTCACCCTGCCCCCACAGTCTCTAATTCTTTCATGTCAAAAAGCACAAGAGAGCTGGTTTAAGAAAAGAAATAGAAGACCATTTGACCTCTTAATTTAGTAGAAATATTGCTCACAAGGAAGAGCTGTATTACACCTTTGCTTCCAATAGCTCTGATTCTTGCCATTAAATAGTAAAAAGTTCCAGAAAACAAATGGCATTCATTTTTCTCATGTTTTTTGATATATTGAAAATCTATTTTGTTTTGGGTGCTTACATTGGCATCAGCAGAGAATTCATCTTTTCACAGTACCTGAAAAAATGTCTAGGCAGAGGGTGTCTCTCAGCTATTTCCCTATGCTTTCACGGTTCTTCAGTCAAGGAAATCTGCCCAAAAATATAATAGTATATTTAGGATACCCTGAATTTTGATCTTGAACATGCTACTCATAGCCAGGAATCTGATCAAACTCTACATAAGCTATTTCATATTTTCTATGCCATCTATACATCTCCTCACTCAAACACACTTTTCAAGAAAGGCCAAGGACTGGGAGCTGAAGCAAGTAGGTCAGCTTTGTGCCATGTCAGCAAAATAAAGACTGGAAAAAAAGCCAAGAGTTCTGCCCTGACTATCTAATTGTGACCATGGCATTCTCTATCAGGAAGATACTCATAATTTCAGGTAATTAAATGACTAGAAAGTTCATTCTGTGCTTGGCAGCCAAAATTAAACATGTCAAATGAACAAAACCTGCTTAAGTGAGTGAAATACTGAAACTGTTATCGATTACAGTTAGTTAATTAGGTTTAGAGAATATTTTGATCAATGCTTTTGGCTCCTGAAAATGATGTTATAAATGCAAGCCCAACATCCTCTGATTATTTTCTTAATAGCTTTGCTGAGACTTGCTGAAAGGGTTAGTTTGTTTTTTCTTTTTTACCACAAGGACAAAGTTCTGCTGTGTTGATTTTAGTTATTTCTGCTTCTGAAAAAAACATAAAATCTGTGAACAATTAGAAAAAAAACTTTATTTTGTATTCGATTTTCAGCAAACTGTTAGATTTTACATCTTCAAGTATATACTCTCTTAAATTAATTTTTACAACACATTTCAGACAAACCTATCTGACTTAACATGCACTTTCCTTAATGAAAGAAAAGATTCTTCAGTTCTGTAGGTTCATGAAATAAAGCTCTTCAGACACTCAGTATGTACATTTACCAGATCTATATTTAAAATGGTAAATGCCACATTCATACACACAATCATCTACATGTATGAAATTATATATTGGCTAAAATCAGATTAATTCTTATTTCACACAGTATTCATTGTCTGTGTTCTTATATTTCATGGAAGAAAAAAAAAACAAAAAGAATTTGGATTCTAAGCATACACTAAATTTCAGTTTTAATGAATACTGTGATGGAAATAAAAACATAAAAGAGATTGTCAGAAATACACATTGTCATGTTTTCCTTTTATTAATTTTTTTTTTTTCATTTTTGCATTCTCTGGAGTCTTCTTATAAATGAAACTTCACAGGAGAAAAAAATTGGGACATGGAATATTGTGGTAGCTATTAATAGCATAACTTCATAAAAAGCATTTTTAAAGTATTTCTGTACTTGAAAAGATGGTCCAGAGTTTACTGGAAATTTTTGGAGATTTAGTTTCTGATTATGGAGTGGGATGGCAAACAAAGAGAGTGAGCAGATTCTCAGTATCCTTCTGGATGCAACATGTGTTCCCCTGAACTCTTCGTGTGAGATGGCTTTTTATTACCATCCAGTAACAAAAAGTCTGATGGCTGCAACCTACTTTTTAAATTATTTGAAATAGTAGAAAATTTTTACACAGTACATGAAAGTAGATAGAAAGATTCTTGTGTGTAGTAGCTATCCCCCACAACTGCAGAAGAGCTTAGGGAAAGTTTGAACCTTAATGTTTACATTTTCTTATCTGGACAACACTTGAGCACATATTAAAACTAGGTTTCACTATTGTGTGTTTTCAACCCAAGGGGTTACCAAAACATGTAAGCCCATGACAGTTTTGGAAGAGAGTGCTTTTAAATACACCTGCCAGCTGATTTCACACCTTTGCAATCGTGCTTTGTTGAAAGCATGATGAAGTTCAGATGAGACTCTTTGACACAATGATGGAGATCAGCTGAGCTTCCTGACATGGATGCTCATAGTGAAGAGATTTTTAAAAATCATCTCAGCTAAATGAAAATACAGTATGTCCCCTGCAGAGCTGCCAAGGTCAGTGGCAGTGCTGATAATTTGTTGTATAAAAGCCAGATGCCCTAGGCATAGTGCCTAAAGGCATTTTTAGTTCACATTGTTTAAACTGGTAATCAAACACCAAACTTCATTAGAGTAAGATTTTTAGCCTTTTTTTCTGCCTTGCTTTGGCATATATATGAGTATAAATAAATGAAAAATAAGATAAGTGTTTTGGAAGTATCCTTTCCCAGCACAACACCCAGTAAATTTTAAAGGAAACAGGAACGTCATGCAATCTGATTTTTTTTTTCCAAAGATTTGACAATAGGATTTGCCCTTCCATTTAATGTTTTTTCATTAGGAGGTAGTTTCATTAAACCACTTGGAGTTAGTTGCTTTTGTTTTACAAAGCATTTGATTTCTAATTAATCCATCCCGTACACAGTTTGACCCATTAACCTGCAAATACAGGGAATTGTCTTCCCGTGTTTTATGGCATGACATGTCACAAAATCCAGCTGCAGCTGATTTTCTTTACTTGGTAAGATAGGAATGGGCACTTAACCTAGATTGGAAGCTCCTGGGTCTCATCTGCTGCAAGTGGTCATTCTTCATGATTACTTTCAGAAGCTTTTTGACTGTGGGAGGTGAGTAGCCTACCTGAAAGATATTAAAGGATATCTTTCTTGTAATGACTATGAACATCCTTCCAATTTTTACACTAGAAAAAACTGTGACCAGTTTCTAAATATTTGTTACTCTGTCAGGGCAGTCCTTTAGTTTACATAGATCCTTTCTTGCCCTGGTGTTTCCTTATCTGTGTATTTACAGACCATAATTCAATACCCTTTTACCCTTTGTTTTTATTAGATTACACTAAACAAATTCAGTTTTATTCCTCTTCTAGAACTCATTATCCTCTGATCATCTCAAGAAGCTTTTTCTTTACCTATTCTTTGCTGATAGGTCTTAAACTTACAGCTGTCTAAAAGTGGTGCTGAAGATGCCTAAGTCCATTGGACAGGATGAGATCCAGGTTCTGAGGTAACTGGTAGATGAAATTGCCAACCTGATATCCGTTATATTTGAAAAGTCATGGCAGTCTGGTGAAGTTTCCACTGATTGGAAAAGGGGAAACTTAACTGCCATTTTCAGGAAAGGAAAAAAAGAAGATCCAGGGAGCTACAGTTCTGTCAGTCTCGTCTCTGTGCTTGGCAAGATAATGGAGCGGATCACCCTGAAGACCCTACCAAAACATATGAAAAATAAAGATGAGGTGATTGGTGGTAACCAACACTGCTTTCACAAAAGGCAAGTTATGCCTGACAAACTTGATGGCCTTTTATGTTGCAGTTACAATGGCAATGGATAAAGGAATAGTAACTGATGCTGTCTTCCTGGACATTTGCAAAGCATTTGACATTGTCATCCTGGTTGCCAAATGGGAGAAAAATTTATTTGATGGATGGGCCACACTCTGGATAAGGAATTGTCTGGATGGTTGTACCCAGAGAGTGTTATACAATGTCCAAGTGGAGATCAATTTAACGAGTGGTGTTCCTCAGAGATGGGTCCTGGGACCAGTGTTATTTAACATCCTTGTAGGTGACATGGGCAGAGGGATTGAGTGCACCTTCAGCAAGTTTACAGATGACACCAAGCTGAGTGGTGCAGTTGACATGCTAGAGGGAAGGGATGTCATGCAGAGGGACCTAGATAGGCTTGTGAAGTGGGCCCATGCCGACCTCATCAAGGTCAACAAGGCCAAGTGCAAGGTCCTGCATCCAGGCCTGGGCAATCCCAAGCACAGATACAGGTTGGGCAGATAATGGCTTGAGAGCAGCCCTGAGGAGAAGGATTTGGGAGTGTCAGTTGATGAAAGATCCAACATGAGCCAGCAAGGTGTGCTTGCAGCAAGAAGGCCAACCATATCCTGAGTTGCACCAAGAGAAGCATGACCAGCAGGTTAAGAGAGGTGATTCTGCCCCTCTTGTAAGACGCCACCTGGAGTACTGAGTCCAGTTCTGGAGCCCCCAGCACAAGAAAGACATCAAGCTGTTGGAGCAGGTCCACAGGAGGGCCATGAAGATGATCAGAGGGCTGGAGCACTTCCCCCATGAGGACAGGCTGAGAGAGCTGGGGATCTTGAGCCTGGAGAAGAGAAGGCTTCAAGGGGACCTTATAGCAGCCTTCCTTAAAGGGACTGTACAGGAAAGCTGGGGAGGGAATTTTTATAAGAGCACATAGTGACAGAACGAGGGGAAATGACTTTAAACTGGAAAAGGGTAGATTTAGACTGGATATTAAGAAGAAATTCTTTACAGTGAATGTGATGAGACGTTGGAACAGGTTGCGCACATAAGCTGAGAATGTCCTCTCCCAGGTAGCATTCAAGGCTAGGCTGGATGAGGCTTTGAGCAACCTGGTCTAGTGGAAAGTGTCCCTGCCTCTAGCAGTGGGGTTGAAACTAGATGATCTTAAGGGTCCCTTCCAACTCAAACCATTCTATGACTCTATTATTCTATGGAATCCCTTATATTTTCAAAGAAAATTACCCGATTAATTTATCGTCATGTATTCTGCAAGGTTCTGCTACATTTAATGACATTTTATGCCTTTAATTCTTTTCCCCTGCCATTAGATTTATTTGAAAGCCTTTCATCCCATTCTGAAAGCTTTCTTGTTATCAAGATACAATGAGTAGGCCAGTATTTGCTCAAATAATACTTCCTCTCAGCTCTACTTTTTGAGATTATATTTTTTCCATGCCCTAAAATGTCAAATAAGTGAAACAGTATATCTGGAATATATGCCCAGGCTAGATTCTCAGTTTGTGAACTATTGCTATCAGCAGTTTTCAGGTTTTAATGTAAGATTTTTTCTTATAGTAACATTTCACTTTTAAAAGGCTCACTGGAATGTTCAAAACCCCATTACCTTTCTTAGCATAAAATCAGTAAATTCTCTTATGTATACTTACAGCCAGTAGTACCTGCTCTTAACACACTCCTTCTTCCTGCTGACTTTTCCATGTTCTGCTATTATATTTAACCCAAAAATCTCTGCATTGCAGTACAGAATTAGGCTTCACTTAGTTTTCATTATGATTCAGTACAAGCAATTAATGGGGAGATAAAAAGAAATTGTGAAATACATTTGTCAGAATCAGTTTTCCACAAAAATGTTTACTTTCTAAATAAAAGAAGGACTAAGACAAGGTTTGATTTTCTTGCAAGTTGGAAAATCTGGAACACGCTGTGTAAATACTGTGTAAATTTACAGCTTGATGTTGTTTTAGATGGGATATTTTTTAAAACATCCCCATTTATGTATGATATTACGTATGGTCTTTCTATCCTGATAAGAGGGATGCAAATCATAGTTTACAGATGGCATCTTATATAATTTGATTAAGGGAATAAATTAAACCAAAACTTATGATTTTTTGGGAAGAAAGTAGCAGGTATAGGTAGAACAGAAAAAAGAAAGAGAAAGGGCACTATATAATATATATAATCATATAATTATTATATACAATAATATATATAATATAATATTATTGGACCTAATGATTCAGTTTTACAGTAATTCAGTCAATGATTTTGACTGCCAACCTATTTAAAATTGACTCTAACTTCAGAATTTATGGATTCTTCAATTCCTTAACCATTCAGTATATATAATTTTATATGATATGTAAATGAACAGTACTAGAGCTGAAAAATTTCCAAAGCATTTAACGTTTACATCCCTTTCTTATCAAACATTGCATGGTGTGAGATGAGGAAAAAAAACCAACACTTTACTGCCTTATTTCCACCATGGTTGAGTTACAAGTCTGTTGTTTACCAAGTTATGAATGGTCCTGTAGTAAAACACAGGTTGTGAGTGAGGAAGTTTTTATTTATTACTGGCTATGGTGCAGGCTTAGTATGTATCCATACACACCTCTTGTGTGTTAACTTGAATGTTAACCTCTTGGATCCACAATTCACTTTGCAGCAAATTGGGGGAAAATTATACAGTGCAGATGTCATGAGAGTAATTGCTGACACGTTTAGATGGAATTGAGTGCTCAAGAAAATCAAACCTTACTACCTTTTAACTCTCTCCTTTCTATTAACCACCACTGCAGGTAGAATCAGGGGTCTTTCTACTTGCCAAGGAATGTATGCAAAAAACTCAGTTGGAACATTTATTTAAATGTTCAACAAAATTGAAAACTTTGTTAATGAACTATAAGTGGGCAAAGATTCCTTCAGTCACATAATTCAATTGCTCTTTTAATTATGATACCTGTGGCCACTGAAAATAAATTTCAAACAGAAAATTAATTATTTCTGCTAAGCATTTCCAATCTCTTGCCATTGTCATTTTGAATATTTTCTCTAGGCAAAATCAGATAAAAGATAAATTCATAAATGAGTGCCAATAGGGGAAATATAAGCTTGGCATCTGGACCTTTGGAGCTGGCAGGTGTACTGTATACATGACCACAGCTGTCAAACACTGTGGTAACTGAAGGGAAAAAATGAGCGGAAATAGGCTTTAAGAACTGGCAAGAGGCAGTGCTATATTATGATTTTAATTACAAGTGGGTAGTGATTTACTTTATAATTACAATGCAGAATTGTTGAATGTCCAATACGTGCCTGAAATTAGATGAGATAAGATCCCTCATGCCTGCTGCAGTGATGCCTCAGTGATCATGCTGAAACTGTTCTTATCCAAGATTTCTTTATTCAAGTTTAGGTAGGGATGTGACTTTAGTGAATCATAGCAGTGTCCACAGAGAAAGAACACAAGTAAATTGTAAACACATATTCTGCTTGTAGAAGAAGTTTTCTACATCTGGTGGGTGGTCTTATGCCTGCAATTTCAAGGACAAGTATTCAAGTCCCAGATCTTTAACTTCAGGTCTTATGTCCTCAAAGCAAGCCATCTAATTTCTACCACTCAGGTCATTGTTTCTAAAATCATTCTTTGTTTTCTTTATTCTTTCTGAGGGGGAATATTTATCCCTGTGTGTTTGTACAGTGCTCATTTTGCAGGACTCACAGTCTTTGAACAGGTTAATGAGGTGTAAGTTATAGCCTGAATTTATGATTCTGACTACTCTGTAATAACTGGCTGTTCTTATGCCATGGCAAATATAGCTAGTTTTCTTCTTCAATCAGGGCTAAGATGTCTCATTTTTACTGCAGAGTGAGAACAAGCACTCAGACATAAAGCAAAAATGCTATAAATCTACATCCCAGCTTACACTGTGACAAGATGTTCATGTAGTTGTTTGCACGTGTGAGGATTTTGTGAACTCAGCTATAGTCAGCACACGTAGATAAGGTAGAACTCTGAAAACATCAAATATATAAAGCATGCTAAAACACAAAATGCAAAGGTTTTTGTTTGTTTGTTTGTTTTAAGCAAAGAATATATATTAAATCTCTCATTCATTAATGTCCATACAAGAAATTTCTAACTGGCTTTTCCTCTTTCTTTGCTCTCGGAAGAATTCTAGTGCTTTTCTTTGTGATCTTTGTCCTCCTTCAATCTACTGGATGGTAGATACATCTCAAGGGGAAGCCTGCAGGTAATGTGTGTTTGCTTATCAGTGAAAGTCAGGCTATTAAAGTAGGTACTGGCAGTTAAATCCTTCAGTCACCGACAGCCACAACAGTTACAATAAATACTTGAAAGGTGATTGCTTAGAAGTGTTATTCTAAGTATGTTCAGAGCTGCATGTATTCCTTTTTGATCTCATTCATATACTTTGTTTTTGCTAATAAAATTCCAGTACATGGGAAAAAAAGTTTCTACCTCATAAATATATTTTTTTCATGTTTCAAGTGCTTTCTTCCAAGATTTGACGTATTTCTGTTTTTAAAAAACATTTATTTTTCCTAACAGAAAGAGTTTTTAAATTATATGTTTTCCTTAAAAATTTACATAGACAAAAATATATTATAATTATTGGAAGTGGTGGAACATTTATTGGTATAGATGTGGTTTCTGCTAGGAAATCTTGGTGTGAAAAAATTAAAATTATTCACAAAGCTTATGATTTTTTTGTCTGTTTTGATAATAGTTTTTCATTTCATCAAAGTCAATTCATTGTGACATGTAAAATTACCATATTGAACTCATCACTTCAATGATTCTTTACTAAATAAATTAAACAATTCAGAATCTACCATCTCATGCAAAGATCTGAGGAGTTTCTAGGCAGATTACCAAAGCCAAAACCAATATTTGAGTATTTTCTGGGGACAGTTCTTAGTGTTTACCTTAAAACTAAATGATCTATTGAATGCTGTGGCATATGTTACAGTGCTTGTAGATTTGCATTACATATTATTACTTGGGCTCCAGAACTTATATGCATACAGGTTGAACCAGGAATTCCCGGGAATGTTTTCTTGCAGTAGAGAATCTTCAGTCTTTTAATTGTTTGCAGCCTTCCGTCTTCTTCTTCAGCTCAGTTCAGCCCCAAATTAGAGTAGGTTCATATACTGAGTTTCAGAAAAGTCTTTTTCCCAGTCATAAAAGTATAAAATGTTGGAAAAATATTTGCTGTCCCTGTGATCCTTATTAATTATTCATATCTTTCTCTTCCATTTAAGCCAAATAACCCCTGTTTTCTGCCAACATTTTTTTCATTTTCTGAAACTCTTTTCCTGATGTTTGACATTTAAAATCCAAACTAAATAACATTGGCTTCTATTATCAACTAAGTGCCCTTCTGTTGTGTCTGGATTTTTACTGTCCTGACATGGCTATTTCTTTAGTTTCCATACTGGCTTGTAATGTGACCTGTCACACTACTGTTTCGGTCCCTTTTCTCTCTGAATCTGTAATTAAAACAAAGTTTCAACAACTTGCATTTCCTTGCAATTTCATCTAAAAAAGTTTTTACCTTGATTGTTGTGTTGGCAAAGTTCCCACAATGGTGTTCCCTCATGCACAGTATTTCACTTCAGAAAAAAGGAAAATTGAAGAATGCACCTATGTAAATTATTGCATTAAGGCTCATGCATTTCTAACGGACCAGTATTAACTATTTTCTCTTCAATGTTCTGTGCCTTTTAATGTTTCATGATACACCAAATTGAGAGAAAAGGAAGATTTGTTCAAACCAGAAAGCCATCAAAAGTTTTTAACATTTCAGAATCAGGGAAGGAAATTCCATTTTATGTAATTTCTAAATATTACAAACCTGTTACATAATGTAACATCTTTCAAAAGCCATTCAATTCAGTCTTTGTAAACAAGGTAGTATAGTGGATCCCATCTGGTTTCTGATTAAGAACTAATTCAGTATGACCCCATATCATTGGAAGTTGTTGGAGCTAATCAGAGGTGTCGTGAGCTGAGAATTTTACTGCGTAGCAAACCATTCAAAAAAGAAAACTGCAAGTTCAGGATTTATGCTTTGTAGGTGTATACCTCATGCTTGGAAGATTATTGAAGAATTATTCATTCACTGTTTTCTTAAGACGCCTTTATTCTACAGCATTTTAATTGTAAATCCCATATTTGACAAGCTGACTAATGGCTTTTGCTAAATTAATAAAAGAGACATATTAACTTTAAATCCCACATAAAGTAAAGATTGCTGTTTTAATATCCCATCCATATCCTTTATCTTTCTACAGGGGCTTTCAGGCCAGTAGTTTTAATAACATGCATGAATGAAGATGCTCTTTTTTAACACAAATGGTGGCAAAGAGTATTTCCTTTATATTAGCAGGCAATCAATTCCAATAGCTTTTTAATGCTTTCTTAAAGAATCAATTTTAAAGCAGAAGCTCTTCAGGGGACTCTCTTAAACTTCTTCACAGCCAGTCTCCTAATTTTTATTACAATGCAATCTAAAACAGCTACAAAAATAATGCAGATAATGTTTGCTGGGTAATGATTTCCAATTTCCCCGTTCCATGTACCCTGTTATTAGGAGGATCATCTTAGCTGTGTAAATTAATTTTCAATTCACTTCAGGGGAACATTACAATGATTTATTCAGCACTGGTGCTGAATAAAGTGTTGGGAGGATTTTAGCAATCTGAGAAACAAAACTAATTTGTTCTGATTATAACCATGTTAAAAAAGAGGAAGACAAAAGTTCACAAATACCTGTGAGGTTAGTTTTCAGTCTACAGAAGCAATCAATGTGATCCTGAGTATAGTTACCTAAATAAGTAAAATATATGAGATATACAGATTTCTTCCCACATTTCAATATTTTTGGAAGGACTGGGCAGATTTGTACAAGGCAAAATGGATGAAAATCAACTTTTCATCCATTAAAAACATCTCTCATCAATGACTACCATGTTAGCTGCAAATTACACAAACAAGACATTATTTCAGAAATGGATGTAGTCTGAGTAAAGATTTCCCAAGATTTGGGAAATATCCAGGTTAGAAAAAAGGAGATTTTCTAGTATCGTAAACAAAAGATTTGTTGTGCATTACATATCTAATAACTTGTGCTCAAACTGAAGTTGCACTCATAGTTGCACTGTTGCACTCATATAAAATAAAAAAAATACCTGTAAGTACAAATAGCAACTGAGATGAGGATGTTTGTTTATTTTCATTTAGCTGTTGCGTTTCAAGTAATTACTATTATAAGATTGATGTCACCTTAATTTAAGTAACCACAAAATAAATAAATAAATAAATAAATAAATAAATAAATAAATAAATCCAACTGATACTCTGGGAAAAAAAAAAAAAAAAAAAAAAAAAGGAGAGTAAAGTCAAAACATCTGAATTACTTGGATGCCTGTGAATCAAGCTCTGACATGACTACTCTTCTGCAGCTTTAAAGAGAGTCTGGAGTGATTACTTCAGAAAAAACTGCAGATGTCAATAAAGAAGATATTTATATTTGAAATTACTAATCTGCTTTGCAGTGTTATATGTGATATTACAGCAATTGCCAGTAGTTAAAATTGTAGTTGAGAAGGAAAAATACTGCTTTTCCACATGAAAAACTGAGAGCTGTTGAAATCCCTGAAGTCCAACAGGATCAAAATGGAAGAGACTGTAGTTTTCTTTCTTTCTATATAATTTTTTTACAGTCAAGCTATTTCCTTGAAAAATTCAGGATTACATCCACATAAAATGTGAGGTTATGGAACTGCCAGGAGGTTTTAGGAATGAAGACCACATTCAATTACAAGAGAATAACAACCAAACTGTTCTGAACTGCTTTAATGAAAATTATTTTTTCTATACAGTTGCAGTAGTAGGAAGGATGCCCCAAACATAATAAGTAGCATAAAAGCAATTGGTTATATACCCAAAGAAAATTTTGAATGATGATTAGCTTTGGTCTGTCACTATTGCTGGGGATTCCATGCATCATGAAACATAAAAATGCTTAGTATTGACTTACTGATACCTAATTTGAAGGAAACTTGGTTTCAATGAGAGTTATGAAAGTCCTAGACAAGACTTTTATATATTCCATCCACTGCAGTATTATCTCCTAGTATTTTTCTTCTGCTGCAGAGAATATGTATACTGAGAAATGAGAAGTGAGTTGTCTTTTTTATTTTTGCTATGGGACCATAGTCAAGCACTAAGTCTATCAAAGTTTTCATGCTTCCATCGTAACAGTAACTTAGTTGTTGTAAGTTTTTACCAGCATGCTGGCAGACATCTGAACTGGCACTATTTATTAAAAAGAAAACAATAAGGAACAAACACTTAGCAAAACAGAAAATAGGAGGTACTGTCTTGTAGTTTATGTTGTCTTGGTTGTGTGATTTCAAAGAAACTGTAAAATTTTCTGAGAATGATTTTACAAAATAAAAAAAAAAAAGAGAAAATGATGGCATTACTTCACTGTGGGCTATAGTCAATAATAGAACATCACCTATCTTTAAAATTTTTCCTCAGACTTGATAAATAAACAAAATAGATTAAGTTTGTAACTATAACAATGCTCAACATACTTACATTTGAGATTCTAGAATGCTCTGTGGATATCTGAACTAATATTCTGAATCGAGCCAAGTAATGGTTTAATTAGCTGAGAAACTTTTCTCTGTAGAACTTCTTAGGAAAATACATACCAAAAGACAAACGTAAGGTAGGATGTTGTTTGAAATTCCATGAAAGCTTTTGACTAGCTATTCAGGGACTTCTTGTAGAACAGACTACTTTGACACATTTTTATAAGTCTAAATATTTTCTGAATTTATGCAAGATTCTGTCACCCACAACATTCCATTGTGGAGACAGGTCTACACCAAAGAGGATTACAGTTTCAAATAAGATGTAGTTAAGATGTTTCCTCTCTTTCTATTTCAAGATTTTTGCCCAGGGATTTCATTCTACTCCTCCTTTCATCACAGGAAACAACGTCTAATTGCAGTCTTCCCACTTTTCCATGTCTGTCATTATCTCATTTTCCTTTATATTTGGCCCTCAGGTTGGAGATTGCTACTTGCTTTGTTCTCTTCTACTTTGTAAGCTATTCTACATGGCAGATGATCTCCGTTGTTCTTTTTCATAACTTCTGCATCTAGGTAGCTAAATATCTCCTTGTAAGTCAAAGAAATCTTAGGCAAACAGTAGTAAAACAATTTAACTCTCATGAATCTGAGATCAGTGTATATTGTACTTTAAGTCATGTTATTCTTGTATTAGTAGTTGTTAACACTGTATATATTTGTGTATTTTATACAAAAATTACATTCTGCATCAAATATTCTCACCTTTATGTGTAGTACTTGAGAGAAAATTTCTTCTATAACTGTAAATTAAAGTAATAGACTAATAGACTTTTCTTGATGGTATAAATGCTATAAGAAATTCCAAATTGAATTTACTTTACATAAATCTGCCTAGGCATCAGCACCTCTCTTATCAACGCAGAAGCAGTGCAGGTGTCTACTGCTCCCTTTACTGTCAATGAAGAGAAAGAGGGGGATCTCTGGAGAGCTATTCATTCCATTTTAAGAGTGATGTTTGTGCTCTGTGGCCTGAATTGTTCCCTAGAGAACAGGAATAATTGCACTACAGAGGTCCTTCTTTCTCATTCCTCTAGGCTCTCAGTCACTGATAGTAAGTAATAACTGTCTTTGATTAAAATAGGAACTTTCAGGCAACTAATTAGATGAAATTACAGCTATCAACAGTAACTTTGTAAGGAGATGTAGAATACAAAAAATATTATGATCTGTTGTCTTTATGGACAGGAAGATGCACTTAAATTTAAGACCTAGTGGTTGGCAATCCTGCCCGTGACAGTAGGGGTTTAAACTAGATCATCTTTGAGGTCTCTTCCAAACCAGACTATTCCAGGATTCTATGATTCTTCCAGGACACACGTTGCAGTAATAAAGCAGATAATCTTAAAATGATAAGTAAGTTACTTAATAGTGTCCTCCCTCACCAGACTCCATCACTCTATTTCTTCTCTTTCTTTTTCATGTCAGCAAAACAAAGAAATCATTTTTAGCAAGTTTCATCCACAAGTTGGCAAGGATAACATTCTTAAATATCACAGTGCTATTATGATAAGCACAGCACATTCCAGACAGAAAAACTGCAGATTATGACAACCTTCAGTAAGTATGGATGATATTAAGAGTTGGATATTTTTTTAAGCACCCAAAAAGCCATTAACAACCTGTCAAAAAAAAAAGAAGAGCCTATCAGGATAACAAATAAAAGAAAAGAAAAATCTGTTAATAAATGTTTATCTCCCTGATCTTCTCTGCATCTCAAGCAGAAAATGACATGTACTGACTTTTGAAATAGCAATCACATTTGAACATTAGAGCTATAGGAAAATATCAGAAAAATATGTATTTTGGTTTTCTTCTATGTTGCTTGAGAATGTGAATGTGGGAAAAGAAAATAAGAGGAATTAATACATTAAAATTCTACATTATGATTCAACCCTCTTTCAGAAAAGAAAAACACAGCCACTTCCTTATTCCATCCAATTCCGATCTGGTCATAAACAAAAAATATTCATTCTATACTGGGCCAAATTAGGACATATATGTCATAGAATCTAGCTTAACACTTGTTAATTGGTAGAGAGAAAGAAGTGATACTTAAGCTAACTTGAATTTTGTTGCTACTCAAATTCTTGAATCTCTTAAGCCAGTACCGAAGCCTTCTGCATGATTCATCTCATGTATTCATCTAAGATTTTTCTGGAACTCAAGAGCTCACAAGAACTACCTTCAGGAATCAGGCCCTGGGCAACGTGATTTAGCTGTGCATGTCCCTGTTCATTCCAGAGGAGCTGATAGACGACCTTTAAAGGTCCCTTCCAACTTTAAGGATTCTATGATTCTATGTACTACATTAAATATTTTCTCTTGTAACTAAAACTGTCCAAAACAATTCTGGGACTATTTTTTCTGAAAAGCTCAGTGCAGTGACAGGTGTGCAACCAATGTGCTAATAGATTAGGTTTAATAGTACGTCCAGGGTTAGCTAACAGCTTTCTGCAGTGTGATGAGATCAAAACAAAAGACGTAAATACATTTTTGTGCAAACTTTAAACAACAGTAGATTTTTGTTGTTAGAATTACAGTTTGTATTTGAGTCAAATTATGGCAATATCACAACTACATTTTATGAAAAAATAAACTTGCAGCCACTTTGGGATAGATTGACAAGTGTCATATTTCCATTTATCTTTAGAATAATTTTACAGCTGATTTTCCATTTTGATGCGTAGCATGTAAAAAATAAGGGGAAAATACACCACACAATGTTACAGTGAAGCTCCATGAAGACATATTGGTTTATTATTCTTCATATTTGTCTTAAGTCTTTGAATGATGTTGCTTTCCAAGGATCTTAATCATGTCTCCTGAAAGGCATTTCAGATGAAAAGTAAATGGAAGATATTTTGTAGAATTATATGACAAATGGAAAAGGAAATGGGAAAAGGAAAGGAAAAGGGAAAGGAAAATAAAAGAAAATGGAAAGGGAAGCAGAAAGGAAAAGGAGAAAGAAAGAGACTTTTCTAGACTGTTGCTATTATCTATAATTATATTGTAAGCAACGTAGCTTATTTTTCAATTTTTTGTTCTTATTACCACTATCTGTTTTGAAAAATAATCTTGTGTCCTTCTCTTGCTTATAACACATAATTTGTAATGATGTTTAGTGGTTAGACTATTGCATAGCAAGGCTGGTAATGGTAAATTACCTTGACCTTTAGAATATTATTAATTTTTGTTGGCAACTCATTCTACTCATCAACATTTACAACCACACTCGTTTCTGGGGATGGCAGAGCTAGGTACTAAAATGGAAAATGTCAAAAGCTCCTGTACTCCAAGGACATGCTAGACATTCAAACTCTCATACTTTATTATCATAGCAAGAGGCTGCAAAAAGAGTAGAAAATAATCTAACATTAATCTATTCCCATGGCAGACAGTAACAAAGAGGATAAATGGCAAAAGCCAGACTGCTATGACTTTAGATGTTCATTTTGTGGTTACCTTCAGATGCTGCTCATCCTTTCTGAGGTGAGTCATAAACAACGAAGTCACTGAAAGTGGTTACCAGCCTATATCTCTTTTTCCTGCAGTGGACCGGAAAGTCACAGCAGTCTCTCAGTGAGACTGCACCTGTAGCACCCTTGCTTCTCTGACACAACTGAATCTGCCTGCAATTGCACTCAACTTCAAGTGGCATTTCATTTTCATTCTCCTATTCTTTTGCCACTCCTCTTCTTGGTTCATAGCTATTTTTCTCACCTTTAGACTCATCTTTCGAACTCACCTTGTTTCTTCTCCTTTCCTCATTTATTTGCACTAAAGTTCTGGTGTAAAAGTCCAGCAAAAATGAAATGGATTTGTTGATATTATGAATTTGTTATAAGTGTTGTGGGGGGAAAGGTGATGTAAGAGGGATCTATGGGAGAAAAAAATTGTACTAAAATAATAAATTTATGTTTTTAACTTTAGTATACTGACTAGCCAAACACATAGGAAAATAGGGATATTAACATGTACGGTAACATACATAACAGAGGCTTTTTCTACCTAAAAAAATGTACAGAAAAATGGTTTCAAATTAGATTATATCTAAAATTTTCCTCTAGATTTACAGTAAGCAAAATGTTTTCACACGCCTTCCTATTCCAAATGTAAAATACATGCACTGAACTGCACTGATATAGTCGATGTAGAAAAACAAATTCAACAAGGATAGGGTGCAGTCTGAAGTAAGAACTGGACCTACCTATCTATTTATGTTCAGTGGGCACTTTGTTTATTTTATCATGAAAAAGTATTAAGGCAGCAATAGACCCCTGTAATTTATCTTGTTGCATCAGAGAATGCAAACTCTATGTGAATGTATTTAGTCTCTGTCAGAGTAGTACATTATTTCCTAATCATCTTTGAATTATTCTCATTCTTACCAGAATATACAGCCCATGTTATAAGTTCAGAGGTTTTCATGAAACAACAAACCCCAAACAACTGGGAAAAATTGTTGTAAGGAAACTGCCTAAAATAGCTTTAATGTCTATACTATCATGGAAGTGTTACTACCTCTAAAATGTTTTTGTAGTGCATTATATTATATTTTGTGAAAAAATGCTGTGTCAGTTCATGCACAGAAATATAAATACCCTCTTTACAGAATTCACATACAACCTTAATACTTTTATGTGCACACTTACTTTGACTGTCTGCCTACTGTATATAATAATCACATATAGAACTAACTTACAGAATTTCTGAGGTAAATTTTCTGCAAATTATTATCTAAATTACAACAGGGCCAGTGATTTTTCCTACAAAGACAAGTGGAGTCAGCTACGCTTGTTCAACCTGGAAAAGAGGAGGCTTTGGAGAGACCGTATTCTGTCCTTCTAGTTTTTAAAGCAAGTTTATTAATAGGGGGGAGACTGACTTTTTACATGGTCTGATAGTGATAGAACAAAGGGGAATGGCTTTAAATTAAAAGAGATAAGATTTAGGTTAGATGTTAGGGGAAAATTTTTCACTGAGTGGGTGGTGAGGCACTGGCACAGGCTATTTGCAAAGGCTATGGATGCTTCAT
Organism: Centrocercus urophasianus; assembly: GCF_019232065.1. NCBI lineage: Eukaryota > Metazoa > Chordata > Aves > Galliformes > Phasianidae > Centrocercus > Centrocercus urophasianus. The sequence continues at coordinate 40,099,289 of NW_024884142.1, forward strand.
CCCATGAAGTGTTCAAGGTCAGTTGACACCAAGTCAGCTTGGTGTTGTCTGCAAGCTTGCTAAGGATGCACTTGATCTCACATTCCATGTTGCCTACAAAGATGTTAATACTGGTCCAAACACTGATCCTTGAGGAATGCCACTCATCACTAGTCTCCACTTGGACACTGAGACATTGAACACAACTCTCTTATTGTGATGATCAAGTCAATTCCTTATCTAGCAAGTGGTCCATCCATCAAATCCCTTTTTCTCCAGTAACAACTGGGATGTCATGTGGGACAGTGTCAAATGTTTTGCATCAGTCCAGGTAGATGATTCCAACCCAAGACATTACATGATTCCATAATTCTATTATAATAAATACTAGTAAAATGATATTTATGGAAGTGATGCCAGATATGAGGAATACATAATTTGTCTGAATAGGATTTGTGAAGGGCCTGAAGCTTGTACACTCGAGTTTGTGATCACCTCAACAACTCTAAAAAATAAGCATGGTAAAGATGGTGAGTTGATGATTTCCTGTGGAAAAGTTAGTGAGATGTTTTACTTTAGCTGAGGATCTGATTTAAGGAAAGATTTGGCAGACAGTATCTTAGACAATATGTTTTCCTTTAGTAAATGTTCAGATATTTTTTTGGATTAACGCTTCCCTTATTCATCAGTTTTAACATTTAGATTTCCATTGATTTAACAGAGTAACAAATTTGTGCAAAAACAGGAGTAACCATGGGAAATTCAAAGCTTACCTATCATTCTGCTGGGAGAAATTTGTCTTGCATATTGCAGGGCAGTCACATAAAACCAATAGCCACCATTAAACATGCAATAAAGCCTTTCACAAACATACAGCATTAGCAAAATTATCTTAACTCTGCTGAGTTTACTTTTGGCTTACAAAAGCTTTCCTTTCATCTAAACAATGTGATAATCTTAATTTCTTCTCTGAAATGGTTTATTACACTGCTAAACAGCTGCTGTGTTCCACTCCAGGAGGTGAAAAAAATGATTTTTGACAAATCTCAGAAGAAGGGGAAGTGTGTTATGGTACACAAAATTTATTTCTTGCTTTGGTTTGAGACAGATTCAGGGGAGATCCTTAGCTGCAAGATGGTTTGTGGTATAGAGTAGAGTAGCTGAAACTTCTACCTTTTAACACAGACCATAGCTGTATTGTATTACACCTGTAACTATTCCTGTAATGCACTGATAAAATCATTGGTAAAGTAAATCTTGAAGGATACAAATTATGTCACACTTTTATAGCCATTTCTCTTCCAAGAATCAGCGTAAGAAATTTTACTGAACAAAATTGTCCTCTTCAGATGACACAGATGCAGATATTCATGAACTATATATATACCAATAAATTTTCTAAATATTCTAAATATTCTATTATTCTATTATTATATTCCAATATTCTAAATATTGGTAAATGATTTTTAATCTCTCATCTTTTTTTCTTCTTTTTTTTTTTTTTTTTTAATACTGGAAGTAGAGAAGTAATAATTAACATGGTTAGAATGAACATAGGATATGTAAAAACCTCAATGGAGGGTGCATAGAAGACAGAGGCAGGCTTATTTCAGAGGTGCCCAGTGCCAGGACAAGAGAAAATGGGCACAAATTAGAACACATTAGGTTCCATGTAAACATCAGGGAGCACTTCTTTACTGTGTGAGTGGTGGAACACTTGGAACACTGGCACAGGTTGCCCAGAAAAGCTGTGGAGTCTTCTCCTTGGAGATCTTCAAAAGCCATCTGGACACTGTCCTGGGTGCTCTGCTTTGGTGTCCCTGCTTGAGTAGGGATTGGACCAGATGGACACAGAGATCCCTACCAGCTGCCAACATCTACAACTCTGTGATTCTGTGGAAGTTGACTTTTACACGGAAAATTAATCAAATGTCCAACATGTATCACACAACAAAACATATTCAGTAATCACTTCAGAAACAGCAAGCAAATCTGCCAGTTTAATACTGGCCACGTAATTTAAAATTGTGGTTGTAACTATAAATGACTGGCTGAAGTATTTCATTGATACATATCTGTATGGGTAATAGTTTGAAAGTTTGTTTCAGTGTCACTTTGTCAGAGTTCCTCTGTTAGAAGTAATCTAATGAAAAAAGAAACTTTATCCCTCCAAAGAAAATCTTTTTTTTTTTTTTTTTTTTTTTTTTTTTTTTAATTTCCTTGCCTTCTGTGGAAAGATGTCCATCCACAGTCATTTCGTAATCTCAATTTCTCCACTCAAAGTCTCCTCTGGGGTATAGGAATCAAAAAGGAAAAAGCAAAAGCAAAAATAAACTAAATAGATATAAAACGGGAAAAAGAAGAAAAATTTTAAAAAAGAAAAGAAGAGACAAAAAAGAGGTAAAGAGAGGCAACAAAATATTATTCTACTCTTTCGTATTGTCTTCTGGGAAAAATCTTGGATGAGAGTGAAGGATTTTTACATCTACAAAGGGAGAAGATTGGTAATAAGGGATGAGTGATACATCATGAGCATGACGATGTAAAGGTGAAGTAAAGGATCAAAAATTAATGTTCTCTGCTTCTTTTGACCTCTTCCCTTCTCCACAAACAAGTACTTCAACTGTAAACTATGCACTCATTTGTCACAGCAGCCATTGAGACTATTGCTTGTCAAGTCCACTGACCTAACCAGGGTAGCAATCCAGCACTTCATATGTATGTGGTGAAGAGACATTACATACACTCATAGATACTAACAGTAACTACACAGTTTTACTTGCATACACAGGTTGATTTGTTCCAAATTAGAATATGAGGACTACTGTTCATTCTTATTTTCTAATGGCCTGTCCTAAAATTTATTGAATTGTTGATTTTTTCTCTTTACTGGAAAGTCAATAACATGCTTGACCTAAATTTTCAGCCATTGTGAATCAACAGAACTCAAGCAGAAATACATGGACTTACACCAGTTCAGATACTGAATTATCATATATTTTCCTGCAGGCAACAAATTGGTGTGAAACTGAAGTCCAATTTGTTGACATTTTACTTTGTATGAGAACACAATAGCAATAACAAAACTACAGTGTCCTTTCTAGCTTAAAAGGCTACCTAAATTCCCTCTTGAACTGTAATACAGCTGTTAAAACATACAGATAAGCATCATATTTAACTGTAGCAAGTGTTGAAGGCAATTTCTTGTATTTTTCACAGTGTAATTCAATATTGTATTTCCTCAAGCAAAACAATTTTCATTCCTTCCTTCAGGACTTATCATCCTTCAGGACCAACAGCAGTAGGTATGACCAGGAACTAGTCCTCATTTTCTCCTTGAGTGAGCTCACTGGAACTTGTCTGGATGTAAAGGAGCTCTGAGCAGTACAGCTCTCTTTTAAGTACAGAGTCTAGTTGTTTTTCCAGACATTTTTCCTCCCTCTTACTAAAAGCAATCAATGAAGTACTCAGATTATCTAGAAAAAAATTGATCACAAATGGTTCCATGTATGCTTTGGCTTTGTGAGACTGTAACACAGAAATTTTGTTCATAGGTGAAAGTTCCCAAAATGCTGAAGTTATTTTTTAAGGCAAAAAAGAAGTAACTCCATGATAGGTCTCCCCTGACTTTGCAATAGATTATTATTTCAGAAACCTTACATGGAAATAACCTCAAACTGATGTCTTTTATAAGGAACAAAAGACAAAGTCAACAATTACTAGAAATAGTCAAGTGGAAAGGACAGAAGCCAATTTAAGAGGAATATTGAGGTCCTTTTAGGAGACTTGCAATTCTGAAACATCTTAGAAAATTTTTATATACTAAGCAGTGTATACTAAGACCTGAGTCTACAACAATTTCATTTAGACTGGAAAAGAAAACATTGTAGTTGGCAAGATGGATTTCAGACTCCAGATTTAACAGTAGGTAATGCTACATAATACTGTAATAAGAAGAGATGCACCATGATATATTTTATTTTAATATAACAAATGATACATTTCTGCTACAAGTATTAGACTAGATATACACTGTAGAATTTGATTCCTATTGCAGGGTAGTGTTTAAACATTTTATATGTTAAAATATGACTCTGAAAGTCATATCTCCTTTCTTATTTTGCTGGCCTGTGAATTCAGAGGCAGATTGTTGGTGGTATGACAGTAGAAGCTGAACCTTCCCACCAGTACTTCATTGCATTTTGTTGCCGTGTGACAGATGGCAGCAGAGGGGCAGTCTGACACAATGGAATCTGGCATGGAAGTGCAGATGAAGCAAAGGTGTGTCATTGAAATTCTGCATGTAGAAAAAATGTGACCCATTGACATCCAGCAGTGTTTCCTGAACACTTATGGAGACCAAAGAGTGAATGTGAGCACAGTGAGGCAGTGTGTGGTGTATTTCAGCAGTGGCAACGGCAACAGTGGGTCACCTCTGCTGGAAAGGATATTTACATGTGTGAAATGCAGGCTCTTGTTCATCACTGTTGAAAACACATAGCTAGTGGTGGTGACTATGTCGAAAAATAGAGCTTTGTAGCTGAGAATTTGCTTGATGAGACAGTGTTATTGTGTTCCTTGTATCCATTGTAGTTTGAGTGGAAAAAAATGTCTACTTTCAGAGTGACCTATGTATTTATTTGCCATTTTTAACGTGGGAAAAAAGGAACATCAGATTTTTCATTGTATATTGATTTTCTTTTAAATGGCAAATGTCACTTTTAAAATCCCTAATTAAATCTCAAAACTTGTTCTAAGTTGTGGGAAAAGTAAAGTTACGTGGAGAATTATATGTGAAGGAGTAGGCAATGAAAATAAAACAAAAAGAATGCTCATTTAATCTAAATATAAGAGTGCTATAGTTGGGCCAACACTAAAGGGAAAAAGATGTGAAGACAATAACATGTTTGAAAAGAGATGTTTTAACATCTGAACAAATGCAGAATTAGGTTAAGGACAGCCTATACTCCTGTATTTCAGACTTTTAGATCAAACAGTAAGGACTGGATTTAAGTAAATGTAATCGAAAATTCACTTGTTAAACAGCAGCAACAACAACAAAATATGGATTTGCGTGGGGGGAAGGAGGGGGAGTGGGGAGACTGCAGGGGTGGCCTCTGTGAACATATCCCAGGAATATGCCCCATGTCATAGCTGAGCCAGTTCCAGATAACATCAGAAGGGACTTGCCATTGAAAGAGCTATAGAGGAGACCACAGCAAAGCACAGCACTGGGTGAGACTGGAAGGATGCTGCAGCCCCTGGAGAACCCCACAGAAGCAACCCCAGGCTGGATCTGCAGCCTGTGGAGAGGAGCCTGCAGTGGGGCACGTTGCAACCCAAACTGCAAGAACACACTTCTGGCTTTCGAGATTTTTGTCTACCAAGTCCTTCTCCACTAGGCTGCTCCTTTCCTTCTGCAGTATCAACTGCACCACTCAGTTTAATGTCATCAAAAAACTTGCTGAGTGTGCACTCAATCTCACTATTCAAGTTATTGATAAAGATGTTAAGGAACAACTGTCCCAGGATGGACCCTTGAGGAACACCACCCATGACCAGCCTCCAACTGGACATAGATCCGTTGACAACAACAGTCTGACTGGATCTAACCAACCAATTTCTTATCCACTGAATAGTCCACCCTTCAGATCCCTCTGGTTCCAATTTAGAGCTGTGGTGTGGGACCATATCAAAGGCCTTGTGGAAGTCTAGGTAGATAGCATCAGTTTCTCTTCCTTTGTCCACTGAAGTTGTCACTCCAGTGTAGAAGGCCGCCGGACAGCCTACCCTTGGCAAAGCTTTGAGGGCTGTCTCAGATCACCTTCTTGTCTCGTATGTTAAAAAGGAATTAGATAATGCTGATTCCTAACTAATATCAGTTTGGAAAAATACAGTAGTGTTAAAACGTATATAGATGAATGCACAGACATAAAAAAAAAAAAAAAAAAAAAAAAAAAAAAGTCAAATTAAAAAGCACTATCATCTTGAGAGAAATGCATAGGTTTGCATTTGAAAACAAAACTTCTGCAGGACATATATTAGACCATTAAATGGGTGGATACACTCTGCTGCCAGTAAGAAATAGCATAAATTTGGAAGTGGAAATACTACATCCTGGCAGGGAAAAATAATCCTCTTTTAACAGATTTCTCCTTATTTTCTTACCATTGCATACAAAGATTTAATGCAGTAATAAATACATTCTTCTTCATAACCATTATTAAGTAGTTACCAGACACACACACAAAAAAAGAAAATTAATGCTGTTTTAAGTAATATAGTATAATGTTGAAGAGAATATAATCAAATTAACAGTTTGATGAATAATAGTGTAACAATGTTACATTATCAAAGTGCTTAAAGGACAGTTTTTGAAAGAAGTTTAGATACCTAATGTCATAATGCACCTTTGTGCTTGCAGCCAAGAAGGCCATCCACATCCTGGGTTGTATCAAGAGAAGAGTGGCCGGCAGGTCAAGGGAGGTGATTCTTCCCCACTACTCTTGTGAGACCCCACCTGGAGTAGTGCGTCCAAATCTGGGGCCCCCAACACAGGAAGGACTTGAATTGTTGGAGCAGGTCCACAGGAGGGACATGAAGACAATCAGAGGGCTGGAGCACCTCCCCCATGAGAACAGGCTTAAACAAATGGGGCCATTCAGCCTGAAGAATAGAAGGCTTCACAGGGACATTGTAGTGGCCTCCAGTATCTGAAGGAGGCCTACTGGAATACAAAAGGATACAATTTGTCATAGACTAATAAGAAATTATATGGAATACAGTGTACACCAAATGAAGCAGAAATGGATCTTATTTCATATGGCATGACATCTATTGTCTAGACTGTCGTATGTGACATAAAATAGTTCCAAAAATTACCCATTTGTTTAATAGTTTCCTAGAATCCTCTCAAATTCTAAAATTAATGAACACTTCACTAATGTTGAAATTCAACAAAGACAAAATTAATTGCACCTCTCATGCATCTGTGTCTGTAATAAATACTAATGCGTAGCTATTTGCCAAAGGCTTGCTAATAGCTTCAAGTTTCAGCTGCTACAATCAATTGAAACCCAAATAATTTATTCCAGGAAATCCTGAGCAAGTGATAATAATAAAATTATACAGAGACAGAGATACTTTCAGAGAAAATTTGAGAGTTTCAGTGGCCCATCTGCATGCCTTTATAAGAAGTCATCATGAGGACAATAATTCTACTTAGATATGAAGGAGGGAGATAATGATTGTCAAGAGTTGATTATTGTCTCAACAAATCATATTAGACTCTCTAAAACTGTACATGGAGTTAAATTCCTCTAGCACAAGCTTGTTATAATCCCCTTCTCCTTTAACATAAAAACATAGGCACATGATAAACCCTGAAGATAACTGAACAGCAGAAAATATGTAACATACATTGAAAAACAGTGTTTTGTAGTTGAGAATTTCCTCTATCAAATAGTGCTGTTGTGCTTTTTGTATTGTAGTTTCCCCAGAAATAAATGGGAGGTATTACTTTTGGAATGGCTTTCATAGATCTAGCATACTTACTGCAAACAACGCCAAAATATAGCTCTAGATGATTAGATGTATCCCCAGATTCTATGTAGATCTCTCTTTGTATAAGATAGATAGATAAGAAGTCCTCCTGGTTCACTGCATTTATTTTTAATGTCTAAGCTGTATTAATCTAGAGTTAATTTAGAATACCTAAAATATCAGTGCTTCTTAGAACATGTACCCTTTGGGATATTTTTTCATCACTTGACACTGAAATTTTTAATAGAGAAGAAAAAACTTTGGGAAAACGGTATAGTTTTTTCGCTTTTGGTTTCCTTAAATAATGACAATCAGTTCAAAACAGAGCATTGACTGCATCAGAGAGATCACAACTTGATTCTATTGTACTCTAAAACTGTTACAGTAGTTTTTATTGTACCTTTAATACACACATCTTGGAGAAATAGTATTTATGTTCCTGATGTAGTGCAAATTGCCATTTCCTGTGCCATGATTCTTTCCACGTGTGAAAGAAAAAGAAAAAAAAGGAAAAAAAAAAGGAAAATAATAACAGTAACGAAAAATAAATAAATAAACATCACGCAAAACCCCCAGAAACTAATTTCTCTCATTTTGGTGCCCATTTATTTTTCCTTTGGTAAAAAATAACTGCCATGCTTATCTATCTTGTATCTCCACAACTAACAGATATTGTCAACACTTACGTGTTGAGGAAAGGAGATGAATTTTTCCAACTTTAGCAAAAACAACTTAAAGTAAAAAACCAAGCATTGAAACACTTAGTAGATGAAAAGGCAAAGATCATGAATGATCGTTATTCAGGGATATATATACTGTGTTTGAAGGCTAGGTGGCATAGTGAGCCAGACACAATATGTGTATGTGAAGACTGAGGATCAGGTTGCACAGGTCTTGCCTGATACAGGAGTGAGAATGCTGACAAGGGAGCACCTACAAATTCCGTATTTATGTATGAAAGATTTAACGGGGCTCAGCTAACCAACTGTGCCTGTCATCACAACAGGAAAGGAACATAAACACATTGTTAGAATGTCTCATCTGAGCAGAAATTTCTAGCAGTAGGTTTTTTCTTAGAGCAAGCTGTCTGGCTCTCTCAAGATCACGTAAAGGTGCCCTCAGAAGTAAGTCGAGAGAATTTGACTCAAACCCTGAGAGTTATCTAAGCTCTAATCACTGATGAGTCAATTAAGTAGGGTAAGAGAATATCACGCAGTAAAAAAGGACTTGCAGTTTTGAACCGAGAATTTAAGAGAATTCAAGAGAAGAGATGAGAATTAGGAAAGAGAAAGGAAGGGAAGGGAAGGGAAGGGAAGGGAAGGGAAGGGA
>NW_024884142.1:40108238-40129543 GCF_019232065.1 Centrocercus urophasianus
GGGGAAGGGAAGGGAAGGGAAGGGAAGGGAAGGGAAGGGAAGGGAAGGGAAGGGAAGGGAAGGGAAGGGAAGGGAAGGGAAGGGAAGGGAAGGGAAGGGAAGGGAAGGGGCTCAGAATTGGCATTTTGATTTTGATGCAGTTCATCACGTCACATTCATAGAAAAGTTGACCAAACCATTTAAAAAAAAAAAAAAGGATTATTTAGATTCCATTTCAGTGGGCAATGCTTTTTACAAAGGGAGCACTGTCTTGACAGGGAATTAAGATTAATCGATGTTGTGTACATCTAGCACTGTATATGAGTTTTCATTAGACTAGTATGTAACTCAGCAAAAATTCTCATTCAGAAGTTAAACTTCTATTCCAAAGAGTGTGTGAATCTCTTAAATTCTGTCAGGTACTAAGCTGGCTGATTTGTAATTAAATTTCATCTGGAAATCTATTAGGAGTATAAAGAAAAAAGTATTCAATGTAAATAATCACCACAATAAATGTGTTTTGCGCAAGAGCTTATGCAGCCACCAATTCCCTGGAGCCTCTCTGTGATTACTTGCTGCTAATCATTATCAGGTCATGCTTATTCTCTTCCCCTTTGAAAATAATGAAGTGCAGCAAATTATTTTCACATTTTAAGTCTATGTCAGCATCATACCTTTTCCCTCCAAGCTAAGTAAAGCAATGTTTGTTTTTCTCTCACTCTTGAATGAAGTACTGCAAAATCATTATTTGTACAGAAGGCTTTACAAAAATGCAATTTTCCCACTGTATGCTTTCTCTTCATTTTTTTTTTTAACATTATCAAAGCAACAGCACTTTGAATTAATGTATTATCACGAGACAAAGTATCTTTTGCTCCAGCCTTTGAAAATGTCGGGGGGGTTTCCTTGCTTTTTGCTAGTGAATTGATTAAAAATATTACTAATTTTAAACAAAGTAATTACTTAAGATGTGGGGATTTGCTGATGATCTTCCTTTGGGATAGAAAACTGAAAGCAGGCAGATATCTTGGTATATTTTCAAGGAAGATACAACACAGTTATTTGACTCTCCACATACAGTCAGTCTCAAGCAACAGGAATCAGCTATCCAAGAATCAGTCTTCTTCACGGAAACCTGCTCACCAAATCTTTTTCAAGATGAAACTTTAGCTATTTCTGACTCATTTCCTCTTTCTTTGGGAAACTGCTATGGAGATTTTCTTTCCTTCTTTCTGTCTCTCTCTCTTTCTCTCTTTTTTTTTTTTTTTTTTACAAAAAGTCCCATCTCCAAGTAATTGCAGTTAAGTACAAGACAAAGTTTGTTCAACTGCATGGGTCAGATTTCATTTCAGCTTGCAGTCCTTATAATTGTTTCAGCAATTTGTTGTATGAAAAAATGTAACTGCTTTTTTGACATTGATTCTTACAAGTGTTGTGTCATTTGGGAGTGTTGCACAGCAATAAGGGATAAGGAAATGATGAAAAGCTCTATGGTCCTTGGCTGCAGCCAGTAGCATAACAGAAATGCTGAGGAAACTCACCCGCTTCCAAGAACTAGCATTGAAATTTGTGAAAAACCTCTATTACTGAAATCTGAAAAGTGTAAATGGTCCTTAATCCACATTTAGTTTCATTTCGTTGTAACTTTGACAACATGTAATTCAGCTGTATGCATAACAAGAAGAAGACAACTTCTCTCTTGAAATTTTTCATGTCCTACTGAGGAACTATTTGTAACTAATCACCTGCACAGGACCTACATGAAAATCTGTAACCACACAAGTGATTGTGATGAAATCCACTGAAATAACAAAAAAAAAAAAAAAAGAAAGAAAAGAACGTTGTAAAGTTGTTTGTGATACCTTAACTGTATGGAAACCACATGTATAAGAATTAATACACATAATTGTAAAAATGCTCTTCCAGGAAGCAAATACCCTGTTATAATTTCAAAGTATGAAAGTATCTCAGTATCTCCAAAGCATATTAAAGAAAGATACCTAAGTACATTATAGCTCCAATGAAAATTTTTTGTCATTCCTTTAAACAGCACTGAGATTTCATCCACATTCAATAATTTTAAACTGGAATTACACAAAGAGAAGAAATTATGTTTGATAGTATAATGTATATAGAAAACCATAATGAAAACCTTCAAATTCTTTGAAAAATATCTTATTTTACAATCTGACTATCACAGAATGACAGTGACTCCATGTAATAATAACATCAGCAGAAAAACCTCAAAATTACATGGAAACTTCAGCTAATACTTGTCTGAAATTTCTTCCTCTTCAGATATTTGACGAAGCCTGGAAAATCGGTTTCTGTTTGAAACAAACAAGCATAACTGCCTGTCTCAGGCAGGATTTCACATTACACACAGGATAAAATTCAGCAATATGTATAGGAGAGAGGAGAGTAATTCAGAGAAATAATGAATAGCCTTTCAGGAAAAGCCTTTATTTTGTAATTATAATTAATTTCAATTGCAATTTAAACAATTCTGTAAACAATTCAATTGTATGCAGTAGTAATGGTGACGAAAGTCATGATGTCAGACATTGCTATTTCATAACTTGTTACATTGTAGAATGTAAGAACCAAACTTAAACAACAGAAGAAATGTGCTCACAGCACATGTTTGCAATACTGACCACGTCACTGCTCAGCAGTGTTACAGAACCATAAAACTTTAAACAGAGACTCAGCTGTAGCAACTGGAGTTTTTTGCAGACATAGCATAAGGCCATGAGTCAAGCAAAATAGCTCTCAGGGTTATTCCCATCAAGGCAATTAATTTTTCAGGCTGTGATGTCTGCAGAAGAGCTATACTTGTCCTGTGCATGCTCAGATTGGCATGGCAAGGAGAAAAGAAATAGCCTTCCTTTTTACAGGATGCACAAATAGTCAGGAACAGTTCTAGATTCCACCCTTGGCTGAGAACCAAGATTCTAGAGAGCTCATGAGCAAAAGATAGAATGAATGTGTTGTTTTGGTGTGACTTACGGAAGTGATGATTAGTAGGTGGAAAGAGGAAGTATGCGTACATTTTCTAAACAGTATGCACGGTTTGATTTTCTAATGTTTCTTTCTTTCAAAGTTCTCCATTATTTCTCTTCGAAGCTCAAGAAAAGGGACATTCACTGTCCCAATGAGCATTTAACTTAGCCAGAGACGCAGAACCCAGATGTTACAATTAAAAGAGAAGGAAAAAGATGTCCTATAGGAAGTCTTATGACATATATTGTCTTACATTGGCTAATAAGGCATTCAGTTACTTATTTAACCTAAACTGTAAATTAAAGTACATCTAGCTAAGAGGTAAATGAGTAATAAAAGTAATCCGTCTACAGATTTTCATTAGCATTGGTGTTTATGTAGAACAATAAATAAAACAACGAAAGTTTTTGCACATACTTAGTTTTGTAGTATTTTTTCTTGTTATTTCATCATTAGTTTTTATCACAGAAAAATCTGATCATTCTTCTTCTAGTGTTCTTTTATTGAAAGTTGCAAAATTACATTTTTAATCACAAATCTTTTTTTCTCTATAAAAATATTACATGAAATCATGAACTATGTCAAGTAGAATTATAGCACAGGGTTTTTTTATTTTTTTTTTTAATTTCCGATATTTGAACTTCAGATCAGTTGTTAAAATGTAAGACTGAAATACGACTTTTAAAAAACACAATACAAGCAGCTGTGTTATATGGTGGTTGGCACAGATCATCAACTGTTTTGTTGGGGTTTTTTTTGCAGTATTGCTTCAGCTCCTAGTAGTATGGTTGACTGTGAGTAGGAAATAGCCTATGGATTGGAAATAGTTCTACCCTTGCCTTTGTGTCCTAAGCTAGTATGCTGACAACCATACAAGTGGTTGAAAATGTACAACCAACAGGCACTGCCTTGGCAGTTTGTCAGTTGAGAGAATTTCCACAGCTGGGATCTGATCCTGTCAATTAGATCATCCTGGCAACAGCATAGCATCTGCTCACTGGTTATGAATTTTTAATATGCTGACTCTACATTAACATTTAATTAGGGCTTGATTATGTTTACTGGACTTCAGGGTAAAGTCTCCAAGCAATGAAAAGTTACTGTTTAATAAAGGGGACATGGAGAAATAAACATACTTCTTTAATATAGTTTTGTCTTTTTATTTTTTGCTATTAGTCCAGAAATGTAACTTCTTACTTATGAGAAAGGAGTTATTGGCTTACACACTGCAAATTTATATGCATTGACCTAAACTGGAGGAGGAGTGAATTTGTAGTAGATACATAATTGAATCTCTCTGTAAATGACTTGTAAAAGTCATGAGCTCAGCAGTGAATCAAGTCTCTCCCTCAAGACCTTGCTCTGGACCTTGTCCTGATTTTTTACTTTTAGAATTTACTTTTGCTTTATTCAGTTTATAATTGAATGAAAAGTATATTTCCATTTAGTGGTCAGCAGAATTAAATTATTCTTTTGAGGGATGAAATTAAAACTATAGCAATCAAAAGGCAATTGGTACTGGAATGCAGCCTCCTCCTCCCTCTCTTGTCCTCTCTTGCCCTCCCCACCCATCTCTCCTCCCCTCACCATGTACTGCTGAGAAGAGCTGCCTTTGTTGTCTAGACACTTTCCTCACAGGTGTTGAAAGGCTGTTGTTAGATCCCCTGATTTGACTCAATTTACCAGTGAGTAAAGTGTTACAATTTCTTCCCTCAGTATACTGGCTATGCTTCTTGTAGAACAGTTGAAAATGCTGTTGAATTTCCCTTTTGCTAGGACCAGAAGCTCTGCATGTAGCTGCCTTATAATTTGTTAGACTCAAGGAGCACAGTCACAAATCCTTATTAGGCAGGTTACAGAAAGGGCTTCATCAAGAGAATTTTCATGAAAATTTTGCTGCATTTAACTTACCTAAAAATCCTTATATAATGACTTGCATTTCTGGCATTTTGGAGAATGTTTGCAGACTTTTTTTAACTATTTTTCAGGTCAAGATTGTATTCTGACAGGATATAAACTTGCTGTGTCTGGATGCTGGTAAACAGCCTCAAGACTTAGTAGGCACTGCCTGCCATATCACACTTAGAAGAGCATTGGGAGATGGCAGAGACTTGGCAGCTCCCTGCTCTAGAACTATCTGTTCCGTGGTCTTTATTAGGAGACATGTCAGACTACTTCCCAGAGCAGTAGCACTGTTTGGCAGTAACTGAGGATAAACATAATTTACATTCCTCTTTTAGCTACTGTTAAAAAGCAGAAATGAATAGCAAGTCAAGTAACACACTGTTTTATCTTAGAAGCTGGACAAATGTGTGGGATGCTTCATGGAGAGTCCACCTGCAAGTGAGTGCTGCTTTGCTGTCTTATTTTCTCACCAAGGATTCAAAGTTCACAATGTTACAGTAAGACAGATTTCAAGTCCTGATAATATTGATTATCCTTTACAAGCAAGCCCAATAAAATTGGCAACACTTCTTATGTGGCAGTCCAGGATCTGCTCCAGCTTAGTTAGCTGCAAAATGAACCCATCTGTTCTACTTGACTCCCATCAAGGCACCCTCAGCAGTGCCTCTTCGTCTTCACCATTTGAGAGCAGACAGCAAAGATGACCTACTAAGAACTGATGTAGAAGTTGGTATTCCTATCAAAAAGCAAAGATATTGCTTTAATCATAAAGAACAGTCTAAAAATCCTAGCAGTATTAAAGAAGCTACCACATGGACAAAGTAACTAGGTAGCTAGTGCCGGAAAGGACCCTGTCTACTCATTGATTTGTACTCAAATTGATCTGTTAATCTGAACATCATAAAGGTAGAGTGATGACACCTATTAACCTTCACATTGTTGTTACCTAATAAACCATTTTCAGATTTGGACATCTCACATGGATGTATTTCATTACTGCAGATCAGGCCTGAGTGCATGGTATTTTTAGACTTATTAGAATTATTTCTCATTTCATATTTCTCTGTCTGCAGAAAGTGTGGCACCACAAGAAGAAAGCCACCAATTTATGTAAATATGATGCACGCTATACTGTCTGATAAAAGTATGTTTTATTACTCACAGTCTAGGTTGGGAAGATGTATTTCTTCATTTGCAGGAGCTTATTTTTTCATACCATAATAATGCAATATTTTCAACAAGGCATTCTTTGTGCTTTTATAAGGATTTGTGAATCTTGTATGTTGTTTCCTACTCGGTTTCACTTGAATACGGAATACTGCAAACCAAGAAGCTTTTAATTTAATTTGTGTGTTGTTCATTCTTTTGTCAGTACAAATAATTCCACTTTTATAAAAGATCAAAAATATTATGTATTTATAAGGATAATATAATAGAATCATAGAATGTATTGGATTGGATGTACGCTGTTGGCTCATGTTTAGTTGTTCACCAACCAGGACAGCTTAGTCCTTCTCTGCAGGGCTACTTTCAAGGAATTCTTCTCCCAGTCCTTATACATATCTGGGATTACCTCAACCCAAGCACAAAACCTTGCACTTTGCTTTGTTGAACCTCACTAAGTTCACAAGGGCCCAACTTTTGAGTTTGTCAATGTCCTTCCTGATGTCATCCCTTACTTCTGCTGTATCAACTCAACCACTCACATTGGTGTCAATATGTAGAAATTTCATCCAGAAATCAGAGCTCAACAGCAATTACTTGTACATATACATACCTCTATACATACCTCATACCACTATACATACCTCTCTGGGTATGTATACACAGATTAAGGATGAAAACATTTGGATTAAGAACTAACCTAGTTTGCATGGAGGAATATTTTTAAAACCTGGCTGATATTCATTATCTTTTATGAGTGACCCTTTTTTCCTGTATGATGTTCTCCTCTCTCTCTCACTTCTTAATCCTATTACAAAAATCAGCTCAAATCACTCAGCTGCCATAATTTGAAATAACTTTTGTAAGTATTAGCATAAAATTTACATAGGTTGTTGAAAATAACATGTAATAGGAAGAGATGAATGACATTGCTAGCCAACTTTTTGAGGTCTGAGGCACATAAATTCTCAGTTAGGATAAGTTAATACAGTTAATAATCCTCTGTCTTCACTGCTACAAGCTCATCACTGAAAACTTACTAAACTTTGCATGTTCTGCACTTTCATGTGTTAAGGAGGTGAGCTGCCAAACAGACAGTGAAAAAATGACTCTCATTTTTTGCTGCTTTCACGCTTCCTGGAAGGAAAGTTGGCAAATTGTATTTAGACTCTGGGATGTGATTTCTTTATTTAAAGTACGTGCTTAGTGCTAAGAAGGGAGAACTAAGGAACTTTAACTCAGAGTGTACCACTCTGGGAACCATGTTCAGTATTTTTGAGAATTTATTATTTCCAGAAAAATAGTGTTGATTGTATCTACGTCCCAGAAACATACCCATGGTCTCTTCATTCTGGAGTCAAAATTGACTAAAGTCACTGTGTATGTTATACATATGTGTATAAATAAATAGATGTATGTACACATTATGTATGTAAAGATAAATGGCATTTCTATGCTTGAGAATGTAATAAAAAAATGCAATACACTGTTCTGAACAAATAACGTAATCTTTCAGAGAAATGTATTCTTCTTCCTCTGCATTTATTATAATGCCCTATTTCCTACTGTGTATATTGTACTACCTCCATCCACAGTGAATTTAGTATTCTATCCCTTCAGACCATTAGCTTAATAACGTTATGTTCTGCCTCATTCCTCTCTACAGTGCTGCTGTTTTCACATTGTATTTCATTCCTCTTTGCTCCCCAGTCACATTCCTCAATACACATTGCACTGTACAGGATCCTACAGCATCCATCATCTGCCTAATGTTTTCTATTTCCTACCTACTACAGAGAACATTTACAGAAAGCTAGAACTGCTACCAGCTGAGCTAATTGTTGTTCAGATTTCAAAAGCACTTGGCATCGTGTAAGACAAAGCACGAATTAGGAAGTGGACTTGTGCCACACTTCTCTTTGTGGTACATTTCTCAGCATTAAATAATTCCTGCTGGAAAGCTATGGAGCCACACTGGGAAAAGAAAAGAAAACAAAAACAGAAACAAAACAAAACAAAACAAAACAAAATAAGGAAAGGAAAGACAAAACCTATAAACAAAACAGATCTTGTATTCTGGATAGAAATTCCACAGAAGAGAGAATATTTTGCTGCATCCAGGGCTTGGGTTCTTTACAAGGCTGTAAATTGGAATTGTACAACAAATTATTATTAGCCCAAACAGATCTATTTGACCATGAATATTTTTTTCAAAAATAGAGAACATACTGTGTTATAAGTAAATAGAGATGGTCTTACTCTTTGCTCTTTTTCTCTTGCATCATCACCTCCACCCAAGTTCAGAGGTCTGAATACAGATTATATTTAGGTTTCTTTGCAATATTCAGAATTAAAAGTGAGTAACATTCCTGATTTGGATATATTCCCTTTTATTTATTCCACTGTGATTTATTTACTCATTTAAAAATCCCTGTAGTAGTATTTTGAAAAAATTTTGGAAAGGCTATGGATGTTATTTACTTGGAGTTTAGCAATTGATCTGACAATGTTACCCACAGATTTCTCCTGGGGGAAACTGTCTGCTCATGGCATAGATGTACTGTCCACTGGGTAAAAAAACACTCTGGGCAAAAAAGGTTGCTATGAACAAAGTTAAATCTAGTTGTTGGATGGTTCAGTTGATGTTCCACAGTGTTGGCATCTGTTATGTTTAACTGGCATTGTTTCATAATCTTTACAAGGGAATTGAGTGCAAGAGTAACTTTGTAGACAGCATCAAGATGGGCAGGAGTGCTGATCTGCTTAATGATAGAAAGGTTTTTCCCTGCTGGAAGTGGGCATTTTAGGAAGAAAAAAACATTTGAAGCCTCAATATATATGCATATATTCATTCATATATGCATATATGAAGGATGCATGTATCAGGGAAATATAGTATAGCAGGAATATAATGGCAAACATTGTATGTATTCTCTCCTGAACACGAAGAAATCAGAGGTCATCAGCAGTGACTTGACTGCAAGATTTATCAACTGCAGTCCCTAAAATCCTGTTTTAGGCCAAAGGAATATAGATTGTCAAGGCCAAAGTAATAGAAAAACGGTATTCTCCAAAGTCCAGATATTCCCAAAGAAGTAATCTCTCTACTCTTCTGCTCACCATTCCTCACTATGATAGTTTTTTCCTGTTTCTCTAAGAGCTGAGTGTTGAAGTTGAGTGCTGTAGAATAGCCAAATATTTTTTTACAATTTTTTCTTATCAGTATCAAATAATGAAAGATGGATAAGTATTTTCTGTTTCCATTTTTTTTTCCTCCCCACTAAATTTACTTGTTCAAGTGCTGGATCAGACCTTCAGATGGTGTAAATCAATGTAAATCTGTTGCTTTAAGCTACTAGAGAATGAACTCTCTTATTTTACTTCTCCATACTAATTATATGTAACCTGAATACACAGTTACAGGACAGATGCCATGTAGGACTCTCAATTGCACTGACTGGAGACTGTATTCAGTCTGCAGCTTTAATAAATAAATAAATAAATAAATAAATAAAAAATTGAAAAAAAGTTATTAGGAGAATTATAAGAGCTGATGTAGCTGATATGAAAAATCTCTTAGATAGGGAATTTGGAAAATAGCTCAAATCACTGAACCAACAAGGTAAATTGATTTTGTTAAACAGCCCTAATGCTGCTGTGTGTAAATGGTATCTAGAATTGTGCATTTTTTGTGAAAAGAGGAGGGCCAAAAATTCTATTTATAAAATTGCTTATTATTGAAGAGCAATGTTCTTTTAAGAAAGATTTCTGTCCTCTTTGTGTGATTTGATCCTCGTTAATATTCCACATATGCTGAACATCACAACTGATGGTAAATTTTTCAATATTGAGAAGAGTTTTTGTTCTAATAAACACTGTAGAGAATTATCCAAGAAGAGAAAAATCTGTAGTTGTTAGTTTTCTCCATTATGTACCTGTTAAGAAATACTGATTCTGGTGATTGGGAATGCTGTAGGTTAGTAATGGAACCATGCTTTGTACCTTTCCTGTATTGGTACTTTACAAATGTCTTTCTGCCACAGATATGAAGGTGCAACCTCTCCAGGGCATGACGTCTGGAAGAAGTCTGGCATTTTGTCTCATCGTCCTGCCTCCTCTCTCTTTCTAAACTGGCTTGTCAGATCTACAGAGAGAATAAAATATTAGACTTCTTCAAGCCACATTTCCTCACAGCGCTTTCCAGGATGGCTTAAGAAGGAGAAATGTTCTGTTTACAGCACCCACATTCTAATAGCCCTTCTCCTCCATGTAATTTCCTTGGACACTTTCCTTCATTTTCATAGGATTTCAGAAAATGTGTCAATGTATCACTTATGGAACCAAGAAGATCCCATTTCTTAGTGTAGAGAGATCAAAAAAATTGAAGTTGAACTGAACTCAGTGCAAGTAAAGCAAGTGGCCACCTTGGAAAAAAGTTCCTTGCATTAAGTGTACAGGTTTGCAAATACGACTTAATTAGCACATATGGAAATAGTTCTGCATAGAAAAGCACAATACCATGGATGGGACTTCGAGCAACCTGGTCTACAGGCAGGTATCCCTGCCAATGGTAGGGGTTGGAACTAAATGATTGTAAATGTCCCTTCCATCCCAAACCATTCTATAATTCTATGAGAGATTGTATGAACATAAAAATGTTTTTGAATTTGATAGTAAATTAAAAAGTTTAAATACGGTGATTTTGCAGGCAAGGATAAAATATTCCATAGCCTGAGTGGTTATGAAAAATGATCATCTTGGTGTAGCGTGGCAATTTAGCAATAATTTAGCAAGCATCTGAGAAGTACATGTGCAAGGGAAGGAAAAAATTCCTATGTTGCTAATATCATTCATTATTACAATGAAGTGGGAAAAATAAAAATAAAAAATAAAAAAACAAAGTAAAATCTGAACTACTTCACAAAATAGACCTGATAAGTTTAAGGATACAATGGAAACAAGCAACAAATCAGCTAATAAAGGCTGAACTGGACATTGCACTTAAAAATGTAGTATATAATACACAAGATATACATTCCTCTGTTTTGGCAGAGGAATGAACAAATGACTGAGTAAGTCTCTTCCATTACTAATTCTTTTCATTTAATGTTCTTTGTAGACTAATGTTAAGTACCTCTAAAAAGCACTAGAAAGATTAAACCTCCATTTATTTATTGTCTTAAAAGCTAGTCTTTGATCACATGGCAGTGAGATACCGCATGCGTTAGCTACTACTGCTGTTTATATGAATGAAGGAATATTTAGGGGCAGTGGATGAAATAATGGTTTCTAATCAATCAGTGTGAATTACTAGAAGAGTTTCCACAGATGCACTAACACCCTGTCACTTATGACAAATGTTACAGAAACAATTATGGTTGCTAAGTTATCATTTCATTACAAAGTATCAATACTCCAGGGGAAGTTAAACAAGCAAAATATTGGTTAATTTCAAAGACATTTCAAAGTAAGGATAACTAAAAGTACTCTGAGGAACATACAAAATTAAGATCAACACACACAAAATATTTATTTTTTGCTTACAACATTTCACAGAGTTTCTTTCATAAGACAAACAAATGAGGTAATTCTGATATCCTAAAATCCAATTTGTCATTATGGTTTCCTGATCATTAATTATCCAGACTTGAGATTTATGCCAAATCTGTAAATTCTTTTTAGTTCTTTTTTTTTTTTTTTTTTCTTTTTTTCTTTTTTCCTCTTTTCTAAAGTTTTCTATTTTCTAATATTTTGTTGTGGAGTCTCCTTCTCTGGAAATATTCAAGACCCACCTGGACACCTACT
This sequence comes from Centrocercus urophasianus, assembly GCF_019232065.1. Classification (NCBI taxonomy): domain Eukaryota; kingdom Metazoa; phylum Chordata; class Aves; order Galliformes; family Phasianidae; genus Centrocercus; species Centrocercus urophasianus. The sequence continues at coordinate 40,120,095 of NW_024884142.1, forward strand.
TGTGCAACCTGTTCTAGGGAGCCTGCTTTGGCAGGGGGGTTGGACTAGATGATCTCTAGAGGTTCCTTCCAGCCCCTACAATTCTGTGATTCTGTGATATTACAGCATATAAACAATAACAATGGATTAATGGTTAATTTCATATTGATAGGGAAAGCAATCAGATTACACTTGTAACTCTTATCATAACTGCAAGTTTTTTGTTATTTTTTTCTAGGTAAATTATCAATTGCTATAATAAGTGTTTGAAATGATATATTATTTGATGTCTTAATTTTGATCTTCTAGCAAAGAAATTTAAAAACACCATGTTTTTGTATGTAGTTTTAAATATCTATTGGTATTTTTCTCAGCAATAAAGTTTTGTCTTTGAATGTGAAGACCAATGTAAGTTACAAGCTGCCATTATTCTTTGCTCCCTGAGGCAGTAGATGAGTTCTGTAAATGCAAGAAAGCGGAAGGTACCTTCTCTGACCAAGAACCACCCCAAATTTTTAACAGAAATCATCATGGTCTGGTTTCCAATTTTCTTTCTTCATTTTTTTTTTTTTAATAGAAAACAAAATTTTGAACTTCATACAACATGCTTAGTCCTCCCAGACTCCAGTGTTTATAGGCCATTAGCAAATTGTATTATCCTGCTCTTCATCCTGTAGCTTAAGTACCACAATTTTTCTCACTTTAGAGAAAGAATCCTCCATTTCAGGGCCCCTTCTGATAGACAGAAGCATTGTGTGGCAGTTCCATGTTTCTCTTTTTTTTGTTGTTGTTATTGCTGTTGTTGTTGTTGCTGCTGTTTTTGTTTGTTTGCTTGAACGTTTTGTAAAGGAATCCAGGTTTCAGATACTCAGTTAATTACTACAGGACTTTTCCTGCTATATCATAACCTAGAAGAGTATGCTTGTCAAAACAAGAAAGAAAAAATACGAAATTTAAACAAATAATTACCTGTCTAGAAGGGAATAATAATAATAATAATAATAATAATAATAATTTTAGTCCTATTCCTGTGGAATGTGAGAATAAGAAACAGCTTTCTTTCAAGTTTGCTCACTATTACTATATATAGAGAGACGTTTCCTATGCTCACTGGTAAAAAAAATAATGTATCAACTTGAAAGCTGACTATGATCATAAGCAGGCTAAGTCTAAACCTAAGGAAGCACAATTGCTACTTAGAAAACAGACTGTCAGACTTGTCAGGGGAAAAAAATAAAAATGTCTTCATCTCCTAAGAAATTATATACATTAAAAAAAAAAAAAAAAAAAAAGAACAACAACAACAAAAACACAGAGTCTTCTAGAAAAGAAACTCTGAGGAAGGGTGTAATCTTTTTTTAAGATGCCCAAGGCAATTTGACAGCCCCCAGAGAATGAGAACAAAATGATACTCCTTGCCAGAGGGTTTAAATTATTATTTTTAATCTTGCCCAAGAAAGAAATTGAAAGAAAACCCTGTATTTTGAAGAAGTCTCTGTTGCATGGTGCAGAATTGATCTGGGCCATTTAAGCAGTGTAAAATGTTGACTCACTGGGCTTTGGAGAAAATGAGAAGAGCCATTGTACTTTTTCCAGTGCTCTGCTCTCTGTCTGTTTAAAAAATATTCTCCATGCAGCCTAAGCTTTGATACAATAGGATTTCAGGACTTTAAGTCTTCTGGGACCCCCCCCCTTTTTTTTTTTTTTTTTTTCCCCCTCTGCATCCTATATGCTTGTAGAAGCTTGCAGAACCCTTCCCCTTCATGAATGAAATACTGCTGATATTTAAGGCAGCATTTGGCTCAGCTGCAAGCTGGTGTAAAAGTAACATACTTCAATGAAATCTAATCATGTGATATTTACTAATGCATTATTAATGAGCAGCTGAATGGCTTCAATAATAATTTGTAGTATTTATCATCCCCTACGAAAGTAAAATAGACAGGTCTCCATTAATATGAGTTATTTTAAATAAGATACACAAAAGAGATAAGTGGGCCTGTTATAACCCTCACAGAAAGCATTGATGCAATGCAAGAAAATATGATGTGGTAGATACTTGCCTTGACTTCTATCATATGAATAACAGGCCTGGAATAGCCATAAAACTGCCTTTTTCTAATGTCTTCTGATTGTTTTACTAAATTTATATTGCTTTGGTGCACTGCTAATCAGTCTTTAAGAAATCTTTTACATATCAGCTAGTTGTCTCTCCAAAGGATTTGTGTATATCAGTCTTGCAAGGATATTAGCCTGTAGTAACATTTATGTGTTTTATTAGGAAAACCACTCTTACTTTTAGACCGTATTTACCAAACATGTGGCTAGACTGCAATGTGATCCTACATATAAACTGAGTTTACAGCATTATTTTATCATTATTAAATGGATGTGAGAAGGGTAGAATAATCAAATTTCCCAATCTGAATACGACTTTTGACATCTGAGAGACAAAGTCTACCAGTATCTAATCAACAAGGCTTTTAATTCCTTTAACATAACTTTGTTTTAAGTGCTTTACTATGTAATTATCATCACATTTGAGAAGCATCACAAATAACAGATAAATTACAGGAAATTCTTAGGCTAGATTATATTTTTCTTTCTGCTGAATAGAACATTTGTTTATTTTACAGGAATCACTGTTCTGAGGGGTATCAGAATCCCCTACAGTAATAAGTCCTCTGCCTGTTGAATCTTCTTTCTACAGCTGCACGATCACATGGATTTGCAGGAGGACAAGAAGTTCAGGACACACAACACAGCTTGTACTCCAGTGATGATTTGGTGGATCACTGTATAATTGAGTATCTTTTAGTCCTTCCAGTCAAATCACACTTCAGTACACTTCTGTTTTAATCTACACATTAGCTTTTGATCAGTCAATCAGATCAATTATCGATGAGAAAAAAAAAATGAGATATAGGCTAAACTTGGGGAAAAGATTTTGAACTTAAACCTTCACTGTTTATGGGAATATTTCCAAAGGTGTTTAACTCCTTTGAAGATCTGTCCCTAAAGAAGTCAAGAGGTAAATGAATTACTACTATTTATTTTCCAGGCTAGAAACTCAAGAAAAAAAGGGAAGACTCAGAGAATCACATAGCTGCCAGAACTCACTTCTGAGTCATTAAACATCATACAAAAAACAGATTGTTCTGCCCAATATACATGTCTGCCAGCTTGATTAGATTAATAACAGCTTGACATGTTACTCAGATTTAGATGAGTGTTAGATGAATTTATCTCATATTACTGTGGTACTCTGCAAGGCAGAATCTTATGAAGACTGCAAAGAATGAGAGACAAAACCAGAGCAGTTGTCAAATTTTTCCTTTTTTATATCTCTATCTAAAAAGGATCTTCCATGGATTTCTGCAATCTGTTCAGATTTATCAATAATGTTACACATAATAATTTCATTGCTTTGGCTGATCATCTTAATGTCTCTTTGCATCATTGGTGAGGCAAAGCTTAGCATCAGAGGTTATGGGAACCATAGCCATGGGGTGGATGAGCCTGAAGGGCCTGATTGCAGAGGCCCAGAGAATGTCTTAGAACTACCAGTGAGAGAACTGGTGTTGGTTGAAAGGCCCTCAAGCACTTCAGTTTGCTTGAACAGACACTGAGGAGAGAGTTTCTATTTACTGGAAATTTCAGTACTGTTTTAAAATTAAGAAAGAGAATTTTCTACAACCTGGAAATCCTGCTGTTCGCTCTGCTGTAGTTACTGACATACAAAGTTGCAAAATGCAAGAAATTCTCACTTTGGAGAAGAAAGAATGGGCTGGTTGGCATGATCTGTAATGTAATATGTGTGTCAGTCCCTCACTGCTGCCAAGAACAGAAAGTAAATCTCTAAGCTCAGATTTTCAGCCTGAAAATAAACATACACATGAAATAACAAGGAGACTATTATCAATTTCGCTAACAAAAGGTCAGTCTTCCTAATGAAAAGCACTGATACATCAAGGACAAACAAGCAGATTGCCTTGCAAACCATGTGGATTTCTATGGCAGTTTATTTGTATATATCCTAGGGGATCTACAACACATTGAAAGAATTCATTTGATCCTTTTATCCAAAATAGATGTTTCTGTTGCTAGGTGATGTAATATTCTTGCAACCCTATGAATTTCAAGGACGATGGCATTCGATGACATTTCCGTTGTCAAAGCAAGTTGCTGAAAAAGTAGAAAGAAAAATTTTTTTACTTGACTTTTCTTCTAAACAAAGTTTTCTTTTCAACACATTTGAACTAATTTGGTGTTTTTTTTAATATTGGTTTTTCTCCTAAACGAATGTCTGTACTGTTTTACTTTTTTCTCTCAAAATACATTAACCTCATCTGTAGAAAGATTCTGCATTTAGTTTTAATATGAAGTCAGTATTTAATCGCATGTTGGAGGAAAAACAGGCTCTTGAGTCACAGATATAAAATTGGGAGGATTTATTCCATTCAGAACTGCACAGTGAGCCATCCAGTGCAGTATGTTACAAGTCCTGATTGTTTCTCACTGTGTGTGCTGAGCGGGTAAGGAAGTGGAGGGAAGAAGACAGTGCTAGAGATAGAAAAACATAAATAGTAAATGAGTGCTGACAAAAGAGTCCAATTAATTTTAAAATGATTTATTTACTGAATTGTAAAAAGGCATTCAGCAGTTTTGAGCCTATCTATCATTTCACTGTTGACAAAAAATTTCTGAAGCGTTGACCATTAAATAAAATCACAGCCTTTCTAAAAATGTGAATTAATGTTTTTTTTAACTCCAAATTCAAGACTGTGATAACCTCTACTACTGATGAGAGTCGAAAAACTTCCTTCTTTCTTATTCTTACATTTCTTAGCTGAAATGTAATTTTTACAATGATATGCACATCTGGAAAATAATTATTAAAAAAACTGTATAGAATCATAGCATAATTAAATGGTTTGGTTTGAAAGGGACCTTTAAGATCATCTAGTTCCAACCCCTTTCTACAGGCAGGGACACCTCCCACTAGACCAGGTTGCTCAAAGCCCCATCCAGCCTGGTGTTAAATGCTTCCAAAGAGGGGGCATTCACAACCTCCACAGGCAGTCTGTTCCAGTTTCTCACCACCCTCACAGTAAAGAATTTCTTCCTAATATCTAGTCTAAACCCTCTTCCAGTTTAATACAGTTTCCCTTGTCCTACATGCTCTTCTAAAAAGTCCCTCCCCAGCTTTCCTATAAACCCTTTTCAGGTATGAAAGGCTGCTACAAGATCCCCCAGAGGCCTCCTCTTCTCCAAGCTGAATAACCCCTGCTCACTCAGCCTATCCTCATAGGGGCGTTGCTCCAGCCCTCTGATAATCCTCATGCTCTTGTGCTGTAGATATAACCTGTTTCTTGCAAAATAGACAGGACACGTAGAAGCTGGACAGAGAACTTTGACAAGACCATTCTGCATATAACAAGGTGCTTTGCTGGCAAAGAAACCATCTGTTTTATGAACAGATCATTAAAGCAGAACATTAAAAGACAAGGAATTCAGACAGGAAGACAAAAAATCTGCATAACTACTATGCTATTGGAGATATCAAGACCAGTCTCACAGTATCACAAGTAGGCAGGCTTGAAGTGTGAAGTCAAAACACTCAAATGAGACTGGTAAGTGGATGATGTCCCAAAGAGGATCCCGCAGAAAAAGCTGCAAACTAATGAAAAAGCTTGCAAGCAAGGAGGTACCAACAGTTGTTGCCAATCTACCAGAACTCCACTGATCTAATAGCAGCTACAGAAAGAAGAGAGGAAATGATTTTTTCATTAATCCAGTTGCCCACTACATGGCTTTTATGTGTGTGTGTGTGAAATGCAATGAAAGATATAGCTTGCAAAGAAGGTTAATTTCCTATTATGCGCCTATCTGGCTATAGTGATCTAGTATGAGTGAGGAAGCTTTTAATGATTTCTGTTTCAATAGGCCTGAATATAAAGATCTTGTTAGGGATATGAAACAAAAATGTAATGGTGATAACAACAGGATAGATTTTATTTTACTTTTTTCTTGTTATTAATTTAATTTTAAAAAATGAGGGAATATAAATTGATAACAACAGAATCTTGCGCAATTCCAATATGAGGGAAAGACAAGTTCAAAACTGACATCAGAATTCCTTTATAGAAGTCATCGACATTTCTGTACTCTGTTCTCAGTCTGAGTTGAATGTAAGTGAAAAAGAGGAGGAAGATGAAATGTAAAAGTTGATTATATATATACATTTAATCTTCAGGAAGTTATGTCTTGTATACTGCCTTTTACATCTGGATGTATGTGGAAGTGTACAAAAACTAAAAAAGAGGAATACTAAAAATCACCTGATACACTGCATTTACTATTTAAAGTCAACAAGGTATAGCTGAACAAGCACTTATGTAAGAAAACTTCACCTTTTGTATTTTTTACTGATCAAGAATAAATTATTACTGATCAAAAGAGGGAACTCATTTCAACATGTTATGAAGTGCAGTAAAGAAGAAATTATTTCATGAACATTGTTGTATGGGAACTGCTGAGTCACTGCCTGAACCTCTGATTGATCACCTGAGGCGAGCCATGAGTCAGCCAGAGGAGCACAGGTGAAGGCAATTCACCTCTGCTGCCGGAAGGGGTGGAGCCTGGCTGCACCCCTCCTAGGCCTTTTTAAGAGTTGACTACCAGTAAGGAAGGATCTTGTCTAGAGATCCCTCTTTCTGGTGTTTTGTGGGGAGCCCAGCATAAGGGTAAGCCTTCTACTTATTCTCTCTTGTTATCATAATCCACTTTGCCTAACTCTCTTGTTTATTTTGTGATTGTAACATCTTGATATCCATTGATTATACAATTGTAAAGTAAACAATAGTCATAAAATTTTAAAATAATCTATGTGCTAGATAGATCATAAATACAGATTATAAACATTATAATCTCTGAGTCAGCCCTGGGGATAGAGTTTACGGTGCCCAAAGAGCTTTAGACACCATACAATCAGGGAGAAACTATTCCTAAGTAAAAAAATTCCGAATCTTACCTATATTTTTCATTGGTCTCTGTTATCTACTGTAGATCAGATAATTTGAGCACTGCTAACCTATTTACTTGAAAAGCTAACATACCCGGATTGTTGTGCATCAGTGTGAATGGTCAATCAGTGTAATAAAATAGAGAATTCTAGAAAGATTAGTCATACAGTTTTACATATCCTCAGATATGAAAGACTATACTTGAGATTCTCCATAAAGGAGAAGTAATGTTAAAAAAAAAAACTCTGCATTTCTCACCTGAAATGCAGAAGACGTGAAAATATGCCTAGATTTCTAATCTTGCAATGTAGCATGGCAAAACTAGAGGCTTCTGGCTCTTGGCTCTCTGGTAATTGTAATTGGAAATAAAGAATGGTGATACCACATAGAATATAAATAACTGTGTATGATTTCATGTTTGTGTAGGGCGCCTCGGTATTATGGAAACCAAACTGGGTGATGACAACTTTTCCCATGTATGAATGATAAAAGGTGCAACTGTTTAATAGGTTTGTTTTTTATTGCATTCTGGTCTGATTACACACTCAGTGCTATTGCTCCTTTTCTGAGAACTGAACCCACTCCATTTTGGAGAAATGCCTTGGATATAGAAGGACAGCAGAGAAGGATTAATGTGGAAAGCAGGAATACTGTAGGACTGAAGATGGAAAGGTCATTGGAGGCTTAAGGGAAGCATGAGTACCAGAGAATGCCTCTGTAGCCAGTCCTCAGAAGTGGTGAAAAGAATGAGATTTTCCCATGGGGATCAGCAAAGACTTTCTTTAGGACACAGTGGGAAGCTTAATTCAGGCAACCATTGAAAAATGTTTGACTGAAAGATAAGTTTGGAGAACAGGAATTCCTCTGCAGAGGCATCTAACCGTGGTCAGGAATATAAGATTTATATATATATATATATATATATATATATATATATATATATATGTGTGTGTGTGTGTATAATTTAATTTGTGTCTTGTTGTTACTTAGTTCCATTTTTAGTTAAACTATTAGTTCGCTTCAAGTAATTAAAAAAACCTAATTTTACAGACTTCTGGAGGGAGTATATCAGAAGACTCCAGAAAAATCTGAGCTAATTGAACCTCAAATGTCTGTTACACAGACTGGGGACATACACCACAAAAAAAGCCTGAAACAGTCCTCTTTAGTGTGACTCCTTTGAAGTCTGTTAATCTCTTTAAGGAATAACAAACCAAAAAAATCCATAACAAGCATTGTTTTTCTAAATTCTGTGGCATGTGAAGATCCATTTTATCTGCTTCTTTCACCAGAGGAATTTGACAGTAGAGGAAGTCTGCTGGATAACAGATTATAATGGCTTTTCATATTTATGTAGCACACCTATGCTCTAATAACAATTGCATCACATCTACGTCTTTCTGATTATCATTGTCTTTGCATGAGCCTGACTTTAGTAGCGCTTTACTTATGTGCCAAAATATTTCCTCTCGCTGCCTGTGACAAAAATAGTAGTGGGTCTTTATGGATCCCTTTATCCTGCTCTAGATAATGTTATTTAATCTTTGCACATAGGCATGGAAGATTTGCTGTCAAAATCCATCAGTTTGCAGATACGAGCTGCCCTGGCTGGTGGGAGAACTACAGAAGTAGGCATGCAGGAACCTGCACTGCACAGCTCACTGAATGGGTCATAAGCACAAGTAGGTCAAACATGAGGGGGCTGGACACACCATAGATAGATTTGCACATAAAATTTGACTTTTGGAGGACAAAAAACACATGTAGTCAGCAAGAGGAGTTAATAATATGTTCTGTATGAATCTGTTTGAATACATGTATACATATAATGAGAGAAAAATATTCTCCAGTGTCTGGCTAAGATTTCGATTCTACTGAGTCAAGAACTCTCAGAAATAGGTCTCTCAGAAATAGGTGTTCCATCTACTGCAGAACAATCACTATGAAGTCAGCAGCAAAAAGCAAAACTACACTGACACTTGAAGAATTTTGTGCGTTTTATTATATTTATGTACTATCTAAATACTAAAAAATATATCAGTAAAAGCCTTCATTTATTCCATCTCATATTTTCTTAAAATTTCAGATGAACTTTTGCAGAAAAGTGATAACATTATGTTTTCTTTAAGATTGTAATTTTTCAACTACTGTTAGTTGAAAGAATTGCCTGACATAGAATATGGAACATAATTAGGACCTTTAAAATTAGGCTTCAATATCTGAACAAAAGTTGTTATTCTGGAAGTTCTGAGAAAGCTACTTGCTGTTAAAAAATTTTGATTAAGTGCTGTTTTATAATCAATAATAGTTCTTAGTGTTTACTTAGCTGTCAGTGAATTAGATTCATCCTTGACATATCCTCAGTGAAGTCATAATATTAACAGAAATTTGAACTTAAATGCTTCAAATGATTTCACCCTATTTAAAGCAAGGTTTTTATTCTGT